>NC_090647.1:242790046-242975046 GCF_040937935.1 Hyperolius riggenbachi | reverse complement strand
GGGACTATTTCTTTCTTACTGCTGGATAATGCAAGTCAATTAAGGACAACACATGCTACATTTACAGTGCAGCTTAACGTAATCAGGCTGGCATACTCCTAAATATTTAACGTTGCTGCACAAAATGGCAAGTTAGAGTAATCAGGATATTTTGTAATAATCTAATGATTAGTTTCCGTTTTGTCTTGCATTATTGAGTGCAACATCAATTGCCTTATATTTAAAAAAAATATTCTTATCTTAGTTGCACAAAATGTGAAAATTGATTCTCTTAGTGGAAGTAACCATATTTGCTGTGCCATAAAATAACATTAAAGAGCAGTCCAGTTTTGAACCAAACAACAATGCCAGAGCTGAAAGTATCCTGTCATTCCCAAATGTGAAATAAAAATAAAATTAAAAAGAGAATAAAACCTAAAAGAAATGATTTAATGTTTTAATGGTTAGAATATATCAGTAAAAAAAAAAAAAAAAAAAACACTACATCAGAAAATGGGACAAGACTGCAGATATAGAAGCCTACACACAGTAGTTAGAATGACCTCCAGATGGAGACAGAAAATAATGGATCCATCATCTGCATTCAGTATATTCCTAATTATGTTCCAAGATGTTGAACATAAACTATGACAACTGTTTCTATCCACTCGATCTGTATGAAAAGAAATTAAATGGTAGGCATGTTTTATTTTTGCTCTATATCTTCCTTCTCCACCCTGTGAACTCTTCACGTGCAAATTATATTTGTGATTGTGCAAACTACCAGTTTTTCATCTTTGTTTTTATACTGATTAGCTTAGTGGCTGCAGTAATATGGATGGGGAATACATTTTATTGTAGGGTGATTTTCCCCTGAAAGGAGCTGCATACAGAATCAAAATCAGAATCTACTTTATTCCCCAAGTGCGCCTAGGTCACATCCGGAATTGTTTGTGGTTCACATGGCATAAGACATACAGCAGGCATATAGACATACAGATAAACCGAGAGGGTATTTACAGTGCGAAGAGGGGGCACAGAGGTTACTGGTCGGTAGCAAGGATGGTCGTAGTCAGCCAACTTCGCTACACTGGAACTACGTGTAGTTTTACGCAATTACGCTTTGCCAAACTACGGCTTTGAAATCAAATATTCGCTTCATATGCATTTTATAGACTACGCGTTAAAATGCGCAATTACACGTAGTGCGAAGCGTAATATATTCGGATGCTTATGCCCATATGCATAAAATATTACGCATTAATTCCTCTTTGTAATGCTTATACCGGGAACTCTTCTATGCGTACATTCCCCTTTCCAATGCGTAAATTTGTGAGCATACAATCACACGCGGAAAATTAGATGCGAGTAACGCATTCGTAGTTCACTACGCAATACACATGTTAACTACGCATAGTGGGCGTAAGCTATGCGTAGCGGTACTTCACTACGCGTAAATTCGTAAGTGTAGTTTTGAAACTACACCTACAAACTATGATGCGTAGATGCGACCTACGATGCGTAAATTCACACTGGCGTAGTTTCTGCTCATCCCTGGTCGGTGGAGGTGGGACAGTAGGGACATATACGTGAGAGGGTGCATGAATTCAGGAGGATGGCCTGTGGTAAGAAGGAATTCCTGTGCCTGGAGGTTCTGGTGGAGATGGTGCTGAGGCCGTGGCCAGAAGAAGGCGGTTGCCTGCCAGGGTGCGTAGTGGTGCTTAAGAACCAAACATTTGACACTCTGGGGATCTCAGACCCATCGATGATGATAGGGATTGGCCAAGCATGGTGGGTACAGAGAGTGGTTTACAGCCTTTGGCCAGTGACCAAACTTGGATTAAATTAGTCTCAAGTATTTTCCATCCAAGTGTGTGTCTAATTGTGAATTAAAAAATCTTAGGGACCTCGGAATAAGAATGGCATTTACTCTAGGGTTTTCCCCATACCAATGCATATGTGCAACTGACAAATCTCTGTGTATGATGTAGGAATCTATTATATAAGTTGGATCCTAGTGTATTCCTAGTGTATTGAGCCAAGGATCTCAGTTCACTTTTTTTTGCTGTAACCTATTATTATTATTATTTATTTATAAAGTGCCAACATATTCCGTGGCGCTGTACAATGTAAGAAAACAAACAAGGGATACATAATGATACAGACAATGATATACATCAAATATAAACACTGATACAAGATACAGCACTGCTGATTACAATTTGATTTAACATGATGACTAAAATGTATAAATGACTAACAGAGTGCAAGCAATTAAATTAATAACAGTCCATGACACAAAAGAGTGAGAGCCCTGCCCTTGCGAGCTTACACTCTAAAGGAATGGGGTGGAAACAAGACATAACAGCATGTTATGTCATTTAGAACCAAAAATTAATAAGACTGCTGTCTCAATGCACATACAAAAGTTTTAATTTAAGCCTTGGCTACATGTATCTCACAAAACATGATTAATGTTTTGTTTTGTGAGATATATGTAGCCAAGGCTTAAATTAAAACTTTTGTACGTGCATCGAGACAACAGTCTTATTTTTTGTATTGAGCTATATAGTGTTTAAGCTGCTGGCTCCTTGCTATGCAAGTAGTGCACGAATCAATTCTTAAAGAGGCGGCTCTCCTCAAGCATTGTTGTAAGTCATTTAGAACCATGTATTTCGATTACAGTGAGAAATTTACCATTTTAAAAGTAGAGTTAAGCTTGCCAGTATTTCCAAGCAGCATTCTTAAAATGTGTGCATCCCGGAAGAATCCAAGAGCCAGTATGGCGTAGTGTGTTATTTGACCACAGGAGGAATGTGAGTGTGAACAATTAAAACTACAAATGTATGCCACAGCAGTGGCTTCCCCAAAGGCAGGTGGGGAAAATAAATCTGACCCCACTTGGGTTAAAAAGTAACTCTCTGCAGGAAAAGGCAAAACACAGGGATAGACCCTACACTCAATGTGATGAAGATCTTATACAGAAAAAAAGACATTTTAATTTCTAATGCAGGGATTTGGAGGCTATGCTAAATGTACATTTGCCATACATACATCTGGTGCACAGTGTGCTCTTAGCCTATACATTTTACAAAGCCATACTGATCCAGCTTGCATAGAGCCATTTAAGAGTTAGTGCCTCTTTTCAATGCATGGCATGGATCAATAGGGCTCTATCAGATAGGGCTTAGACTGAGTAGTACAATATACCCAGATAGCTCATTGTTACCCCAAACCATTAGGAAAGGACAAGGGGCTAAAAGAGACCAACACACTATCTTGCTATGCTAAATACAAATGTCTCTTCTTAAAACAAAAGGTATTTGCAATAACTCAACTTAAGGGTGCAAGAAATATCTCTCATGATGCATCACTGCTAAATATGCAAATCTTTGGGGCCCCTAAAAGCCAGGCACACATTCAGAACCTCTGGTGCTGTGTGCCTATAGCTTATACACTTTATAATCCAAGAAACAGGTCGCTGCAACCACTGCACCTACTGTGATCGGGAGCAGAACACCAAAGAGCCAGGAAAATGTAGTGGATAAGCATTCCGCTGCACCGATCTCAGGATAAAAGTCCAATTTTTATTGAGGCAATTGTGGACAAACCGCAATACAGTTGTGTATCGGAGCAAACTTATGGCTAATTAGTCATAGCTGGACTTGTATCCTGAGATCGATGCAGCGGAATTCTTATCTACTACACTATACATTTTATAAAGGAATACTAATCCAACATGCATTCTGCCATTTCGAAGTTTCAGCTTTTCATGAGTGTGTGGTAGGGATTAATATGACTGTTACTCCTCTTCCTGCTAACTGATTATCTTTTTCCACATCTCATCAGCCTCCTCAAGAATCTTCTGTTGCATCAGCCACAGTTCTAGCACTCTTCTCCAACAGGGAGAAAATTCATCATCAGACATGATAAGAAGGGTAACGTGGAGGCTTCAAAGTGCTCTGAGTGCTAGAGCAGTCTCCTTCTTGAGGCATGTGTCTCTTCCTTATCTGCTGAAGTGAAAACAAAAATCTTCATCACCTAATCTACCAGCTTAGTGAAATGTCAGAACTTAACCACTTAATGACAAGCTGACTTATAGAAACGTCCTTCTAGAGCCTCTTAACCACCCTGGCGTTCTATTAAGATCGCCAGGGCAGCTGCATGAGGGTTTTTTTTAAATAAAAAAAAAAATATTTCATGCAGCCAACTGAAAGTTGGCTGCATGAAAGCCCACTAGATGGCGCTCCGGAGGCGTTCTTCTGATCGCCTCCGGCGCCCGGAATAAACAAGGAAGGCCGCAATGAGCGGCCTTCCTTGTTTTGCTTAGATCGTCGCCATAGCGACGAGCGGAGTGACGTCATGGACGTCAGCCGACGTCCTGACGTCTGCCGCCTCCGATCCAGCCCTTAGCGCTGGCCGGAACTATTTGTTCCGGCTGCGCAGGGCTCAGGCGGCTGGGGGGACCCTCTTTCGCCGCTGCTCGCGGCGGATCGCCGCAGAGCGGCGGCGATCGGGCAGCACACGCGGCTGGCAAAGTGCCGGCTGCGTGTGCTGCTCTTTATTTCAGGTAAATCGGCCCAGCAGGGCCTGAGCGGCACCCTCTGGCGGTAATGGACGAGCTGAGCTCGTCCATACCGCTAAGGTGGTTAATGGCTCCAGGACGTTTTTGTAGGTCAAACAGTGCTGCTGCTGCTGTGCACATGCACAGAAAAAGTACAATAAAGAAAAAATACACCTTTATTTCCAAATGCTATATTGTCACCGTACTTTGTACTAGGGACATAATTAAAATGTTGTGATAACCAGGACAAATAGGCAGATAAAATGTGTGGGTTTTATGTACAATAGCAGTGTTTATATTAAAACTATAGGGGATGAAACTGGAGAAATAGTGTATTTTTTCATTTTTTCCTTGTTTTTCCCTTTAAAATGCATAGAAAATAAAGTAATTACTGAAAACAAATATCAACCTCAAAAAGCCCACTGACTTCAGTTGGATTTTGGATTCAAGCTCCTGAATGAACCACAACATTGGGGCTACTATGTAAAAACTGCTGTCAAGTTGAGTGGGAGAAATTTAACCAACACTTATGCTTGTGATTCTCAAATATGTTTAAAGCCTTGGCTTACATTTTTTGGCTGTATACACACTACACCAGCAAAGTGATTTAGGATGGGCTTCAAATTTCAGGAGAAAGGAAATTGAACCCAAAAATGCATCTATGGTTCAGGTTATATTGAACTGCACAATGCCTATGTTCATGAAAACATGAGATAGTGATAATAGTATACAGCAAAAACACTTTACTGAATACCAAAAAACTTAATAATCTACAAAAACAATTTGTAAAAACATTTGTCCACATGATAAAAAGCAAGCCAAAAGGGGGGGGGGGGGGTATTCCACAACATGGTTAATCCTTTAGTTGGTAATAGTGAGAATGAACTCCATCATACCAGGGACAACATGTTCTATATGCAACTGTCATCTACATATGAGATGACTGAAAAGATCACTATAAAATACTGTTCTGAGATAATACATTCTTATTAAGCACATGAAAGCTGAACTGTACTCTCCAGCTTTGGACATGCTATCACTAATAGTAAAATGAGCTACCCCACCCCAAAGTGATAACGTGCTCAAAATACAGAAATGAAGAACACAACAATAAGCATGATTGATGATGTGCTTGCAGCCTGTGGGTAGAAGCTGAATCACTTGGAGTGGAATCACATAAATATGCATCATAAACATATGCTTCCAAGCAAATTAAACTGAGCCATATGCAAGCTGTGTGTCAGCATATGTGAGTCAAGCGCAGGCAAGGAGGAAAGAGTCTTCAGTATTAAACCACTGTCAACAAAAAGGATACATTGACTCTGATTGAATACAGGACATAGACTGTAGCAAAAGTAGCAGACAGAAATCAAGCAGCTACAGATAACATTTTATCGGCAATCATCATACATTGTAGATGTGTGTAGTCTGTAATGTGCAAAAGCAACATCATCGGCTGGTAAATGACTTGCAGGAAAGACTTACATAACAACAGCTGCAGTGCACACATTTAGAAATCAAAATTGCTTTCAAATAAATAATTAAGTACAGTTTTCCCTTCAAACTCCACCTTTACAGAATAAAATTGCAATTTTTCAAAAGGATTCAAGAGTCATGCCTTTAAAAGACCACCACCTTCCACAGTTAGGCCCCGTTCACACTGCACGCGTTTCCAGCAGCGTTTTGGAAACGCATGCAGGCCAACATGCACGACATCAGACAGTGCATAGAGTGCACTGTCTGATGTTCACACTGCATGCGTTCCGGACCTGTGCGGTCCGGGAATGCATGCTGCACGCATTTTTTGCAAAAATGCGCGGCTGTCCCATTCACTTTTCAGTGATGGGGTCAGCCACGCAACGCATACAATAACAAATGGCGTGCGTTCGCATGCGTTGCGTTCCACACGCATGGACGTCGGCGTTTGTAATGTGAACGAGGCCTTAGGGCAAAGCCCCAATAAATGCAATCTTCACCTATTTCTAATACAAAAATCAGAAATCCCCCCAAAAAATGAATGCACTATAATGGGACGGTGTAAAGAGTAAGTATTAATACAGAGATATATAAAGGAGCAATTACACAGGGGGCACTGTAAATTGGAAGCACTTTAATTGGGTGCAGGGGATTATATAGAAAAGCACTATACAGTAGAACCTTGGTTTGTGAGTATAATTTGTTCCTGAAGTTTACTTGTAATCCAAAGCACAATTATATCAAAGCAAATTTCTCCATCATGGAACCTCAGATGATTTATTCCAGAATCCAAGAACAGGTATGTATAAATATTTAATACAAAGTCCTGTACTGTATAAAGTATGTATCTGTTGGCTCATCCCAACCTCTTTTGCGTGACTTTACTAAGGAACTCATCCAATTGCTTTTGCCTCCTTTTGAGGATGTCACGGAAATGTGACATTGTACAGTCCCTACAATTAAGTACAGTCCTGCAGCTTCAAAGGAAGAAGAATCGTCAGCCCAGTTTAGATGACATGACGCGTGTGTACATTCAATCCTTGTATAGCAAGCACAATATGGGTGAAAGAGGCGCCCTGGTGTGTATAAAATTCTTTGAAAACAAATAAAAATGAAAAGAAGGGAGGTAGCTAACCACAAATAACAAAATCTTTGTATCAACAAAGGATTTTTATTACTAAGCAGAGGCAACGCCTTTCACGGGTCTAAGGCAGCTTCCTCAGGCCAATAACAGTGCCAAATGGAAAAACCTCATTAGCATAGGGAGTAGAGTGGGTGACTCAGTCCTGACTCAGACTGGAAGTGACTACAGGGTCTCACTGATTAGAAATTACAACTATAAAACACTTTCCTAGCAGAAAATGGCTTCTGAGAGCAGGAAAGAGATAAAAAGGGGTCAATAGTTCATAGATTTTAGTTCTGGCATATTTCAATGAATGTGTCATTGAGCAAAAACAATAATACAATACAATACAATAACATTTCTATAGCGCTTTTCTCCCATAGGACTCAAAGCGCTTAGGCTCTCTCAGATTCAGTAATTAGTAGGATGAAGTATTCACACAACAAAAGTTATATTTCTGCAAATGCCAGACTGAACAGGTGGGTTTTCAGTCTGGATTTAAACACGTCCAGGGATGGAGCTGTCCTGATCTGTTGAGGTAAGGAGTTCCAAAACGTAGGGGCAGCATGACAGAAGGCTCTGGGACCAAAAGTTTCTAAGTGGACTCTGGGTATGACTAGATTATTAGAACCTGTGGATCTGAGAATGCGGGGATTGCTACGCAGCTGTAACATATCTTTCATGTATCCAGGGCCTAGATTATTCAGGGATTTAAATGTCAGTAGGCCGATCTTGAATAGGACCCTCCATTCTATAGGTAGCCAGTGAAGGGAATGCAGGACTGGCGTTATGTGGCAGTGACGGGGTTGGTTGGTTAGTAGTCTGGCAGCAGTATTCTGTATCAGCTGTAGCCGGTACAAGATACAAGTACAAGTTAAAACTTAAAAAGTAGATTTAAACATAAAATAAATCTGTGGAATATCTTAAAAAGTTATTTTTAGGAGAAGGAAGATAAATACAATCGTTTATTTCATTGTTTATTATTGCTTTGGATGTCCTTTTAACTAAGTTACTCTCAATGCAAGATTTCACTATATATGGGAATTTTTTCTTGTTGCACTAATTTAAAAAGTAATATTATGCCAATATTTTGCAAATAACAGGAAGAAATGTGACTTAATATGATGATAAAGTGAACCTCTTATCTGACTTTGTATTTTGTATTAATTGGTAAGTTAAAATAAAATGTCAGCTTTCTATATCTTGTGATGATGATTTCTAGAGCTCTCAGATTAGGTCTAGACCTAGCATATTGTGATTATCTTACTACATTTCATAGAATAATTTGACTCAGAGAGAGGCAAAGATAACACTAAACTTTGAATCGTAGGCAACCACCAATTTGTAATTCACATTGAATGATGATTTTAAGCACACTTCAATGGCAAAGTACCATGTTATTTTCTTATTTCATTATTATTTGAGAGCAGTTTGATAAAATAGATTCTATTTGACATAACTAGATGAAGACATCTTATTTTATATGCCAGGTCTGATTGTTTTTACATCTGTATAATACATTTCAAACTCATTAATTTACTATTACTAGTAAAACAAAAACAATAAATGTGTTTATTCATACATTTATTGCATATATTAAAGTGCTATATTCTGGTTAACACAGCTTTAAAATCTATGTTAAAAATGTATGCTGTGCTGTTAGCCACAAGAAGTTGATGAGGATACACATTATATTCAGTGGCGTAGCTAAGGAGCTCTGGGCCCCAGTGCGAGATTTACATTGGCGCCCCCCCAAGCACTCTATACATAACAATTGATACGGCACACCAAAACTGGGGCGTTCACTTTAATCACTTTTACTTTATATTAGCTGCAGCTGAAAAATATGGAGATATCATTAAAACTATTTGAGATTTCAACAATAAGTACGGTACATGTAGACCAGTGTTTCTCAACATCTTATTGGTATGTACCCCTTTTAAAACCCTTTACTCACCAAGTACCCCCTAGCATAGTAAACATTATCACAAGTACTCCCTTTTCAAATATATATTTAATCGCAGTACATAATTGGTTCTGACCAATTTCCAAGCATTTACTTTTGCTTTTAATTAGCTAAAATACTAATTTGGTGTTGTTTAAATAAGAGGTATAATTTTCTAAAACTCTAAATTTGTTATTCTTGGTTAAGTATATCAAGCCTGAGTACCCCCTGGAGCCATCAGAAGTACCCCCTGGGGTACGCGTACCGCACGTTGAGAACCTAGGATGTAGACTGATCTTTCATACTAAATATGTGGATGTAAATTAGCATTGCCTACTGCTTAAAAGTAATTAGTGCAGCCATTGCATGACTCACATCAGAATTTAAAGGTAGTTTTCAATAGGTTAGTGAACTTGAAATTCTGATTGCTGAAAACTTCATCTCATTGTGTCACTGGTGAGATTCTGCAGTTGTAACTTCAACAAGCTTAACTACAAATCTCTAATTTTTAACAGCATTGTGTAGACAGTCCTTATTTACCAGTCCCTGTTTTGTGGCAGATGTGGCTAAACACAAAAGAGTGTGAAGTGTGATATGAGTAACTTGGTCAATTCCCCTCCCAGTATCTCCAGGTAAAAATACTAAATAGTGTGATCACATGCTATATAGTTTTAGTGTGTATTGTGCAGATAAAGTGGCCAGACCAGAGTTGCTTTCACACTATGAGCGTTTTCGATTTTTTTTTAAGCGCTGGCAATTTTTGAAACCACTCTAAAAGCACTTGTGCAATGATTTCCTATGAGAATGTTCATACTTGAGCTCTCCTCTTTCTAATGAATCGCAAACGCGGCTCCTGTACCATTTTCTGAGCTTTTGTGTTTAATAGAAAGTATAGGGAAATCGCAAAGCGCTTGAAAATGGCTTTGAATAGCCATTTTCCGAGCACTGTTATGAGCAAGTACATTGTAGTTATTCATTTCCGGGTCAAAGAGTTCACTTTCTGACTTACGTCAGGAAGTGTAAAAAATTATCGCTCCACAAAAGCGCTCAGAAAAGCGATTTTCTAAGCGCAAAGCGCAGGGAAAAGTGCTTTTAAAAATCACTAACCAAATTGCTATAGCACTGGCGATTCATAATGTGAACAAGGCCTAACTGAAATAAGTTGTCTTCCCTGTGTATGGTACATTGTGCAAATCATAGCAGATAGAGAAGTACTCACCAGATAAGTGATCATATTGTAAAGGTATTGGTGCGTTTTTATGCTTATTGCAGTAAACAAATCTAAGAATCCCTATTCCTAAACACACATTTTTATATATCTCTTGTTTTCATGGGGAGGCAACTATTTAGCTTATGCTAAGCTTATGCTTATGTTTTTGAATAGAGGTGTTTAAACAGTGCCTATTTTTCAGCAATGGCAGTTGAACAAAGCAGTTTGCAGAGTGTTAATATGGTATCCGTGTTGTAACATAATAAGGCCCCACCCTTCCCTGCATAGATTAATGTTATGTTTTGATTAGTATAGTAGGAAATGCAAATAGATATGCTTGAGTCTCTAAATACAATGGGCAAGCCCCTAACACGCTAGGCTTAGCAGCAACAGGTGGCTATGAACAGGGTAATCCTATGTAGGGAGTAGTTTGTTTTCCCACATAGTAATCCAGCTGCTATCTTGGTCGTGATAGGCCTTCTATGGACAACTATGACTACATGAGCTTTTAACATTTTAACTAGAGATGGCCCACAGTCTTCTGCTGGCAAATAATCATGGTGAACAACTGGTGTTTGCGTTCACCCCCTCAGGTGAACACATGGCGTGTTCAACCCACCTTCCTACACTTTATAATGCAGCCAAACTTTGACCCCTCACCCCAGAGTCTGCAGACACATGGCAACCAATCAGCTATCCCTTCTATCTGGAAAGAAAAGAGGATTGGAGGATCACAAATCAAAAATGCCATGTTCACTACATCACTACTCAAGGGGAGGGGGGGGGGGGGTCCAGATAGGGATTTTTGTGATCCTGTCTTAACTATAATAACTAATTTACTCCTGATTTTTCTATCAACTTAGGATATATTTTATGTAATTAGACTTTGTAGGTTCAAAAGGTTTACATTTAGAAAAATTGTTGTTTTTTTGTATCTGCCTCTCATCAGCTTAGGATAATTTTTATGTATTTAAAAAAAAAATAATAGAAAGATAAAACAAACTTGGGTGTGCCATTGGGTCCCACATAAATAAAATAAACAAAATATTTGATGCTAATAGTGCTGCAGTTCAGAAATGACTAAATAAAAGTGAGGTCCTCCAGGGATACTAGCTTAGTAAATCACATTGACAAGCTTGGTTCTGTAAATTAAGGGTTAAATTCTGCTCGGTTTAAAGTCTCTATTAGCAGCATAGTGGTCAGCTAAAACTAAGATGGAGGTAGTTGGATTATAAAAAAAAATGGAAGAGTATTTGCATTCCAAATCATAGTCCTTGGAGGTTTATTAAGCCTGACCATACTACAACAGGGAGAAAAGGAATTCTGTAGAATTTCTATACAGGCTTTCTAACTCCACCAGTACTTTATCATTGTTGTACTTTCTGATGCTTATTTACTGCATGTATACCATTTTAGACAATGCAGGGAGATATATTTGTTCATCTTAACTTTTATTTGCCTGTGGTATTACAGTGTGCTTTGGGGTATATTTTACTATATTTATATCATGTTATACAAAGATGGGAAGAGTGTCCCCAACATGATTTTTAAAATATAGCATTATCCCGGGTTTTGGTATTCCAAGGTGGCTCTTGAATGCTGCAACTCTGCATACAGACTTTCTTACATTACATTTCTGAGACCAGTTCATACAGACTTTCTTACATTAGATTTCTGAGACCAGATCCTTTCATCTGTTAAAGTGTACCTGAGGAGATATGCAACATGATGAGATAAACATGTGTATGGACATTATGCTATGGGAGGCTTGATGAACCTCCTGCTTTTATCTGTGACTCCCCGTAAGATACTGACTTGATCATGAGGCCTGCAGACTTTTGGTGTTTGTTTATGTACAGTATAAAACATATTAATAATGAGGCTGTTTTATTTCTTTTATTTTGCAGCATGACAGAATTAATTTCTAGGCATGAAAGTTTCAGCTTTGGTCTTATCGGTATCTTGTCAGGAATATAGAAAACATCACTAATAAGTATATTACAGCCATAAACATTTTTCTGGCAGAATACAACTTCTGAGGGCACGGAGAAATAAAACACATGAACTATTGACCTTTTGCTAACTCTGGTGCACTGAATAGGCTGCCACTGATTAGAGACAGTGAAACGTTCAGCCTACTTTGTTTAAATGTTTAAAAATAAATGAAATAATAAAAAAGTCATTTTAATCAGTAGGAGGATAAATATAATTGTTTATCTCATCAGCTTATTTACATCTCGAGTTCACTCCGGCAAAAATTATGTAATAGAAAAGTGCTTCATTTTTTCAATAATTATGTATAAATGATTTAGTCAATGTTTTCCCATTGTAAAATCTTTCCTCTCCCTGATTTACATTATGACATTTATCACATGGTGACATTTTTACTACTGGCAGGTGATGTCAGTGGAAGGAGATGCTGCTTGCTTTTTTGTTAGTTGGGCCCAGCTGTAAACAGCTCTTATTTCCCACAAAGCAATGAGGTTCACAGACAGGAAACTGTCAGAACCATGGTCCTGACATCCACTGTGGGAGGGGTTTCACCACAATATCAGCCATACAGAGCCCACTGATGATCCATTTGTTTCCTGATGATTCGTTTGAAAAGGAAAAGATTTCTCATGGAAAAGGGATTATCAGCTAGTGATTGGGAGGAAGTTCAATCCTGGGTAGAGATGGCTCGAAACTTTTGCGAACTGCAATAGACTTCAATGGGGAGGCGAACTTTAAAAACTAGAAACACTTATGCCGGTCATGAAAGTGATGGAAAAGATGTTTCAAGGGGTCTAACATCTGAGTTTTTGCATGGATGAGTGTGATAGATGCCAAAAGTCCCAGAAAAAATCTGGATTTGATGCAAAACAATGTTTTAAAGAGACACTGTAACATCAAAAACTTCCCCTGGGGGGTATTAACCTCGGGAGGGGGACGCCTCAGGGTCCCAATGAGGCTTACCACGCCATCCTCTGTCCCACGGGGGTCTTGCTGCAACCCTCCGAACAGCGGCCCAACAGATCCGACAGCCTGCTCAATATTTACCTTTCCAGGCTCCAGCGGGGGCGCTGTGGTGGCTTTCGGCTCCAAAGTAGAAGGAAATACCCGATCTCAGTCGGGTCAGCTCTACTGTGCAGGCGCCGGAGACTTGCACCTGTCCAGTAGAGCAGACCCGACGGCAATCGGGTTTTTCAAACGCACTCTTAAAACACACCTTTTCAGACAAGCTTATAACATTCTATAGACCTTATTTACTTATTTGACACAATGGGCTCCATTCACAAAGCGGTGATAACCCAGTTAAAGACTTTAGGCATGATAACCATTTTTATCATGCCTAAACTCAGTTTAGGCACGATAAGTTTAGGCATGATAAGTTTAGGCATAAGTTTAGGTGTGATAAGTTTAGGCATGCTAAGTTTAGATAAGTTTATTACACGCGCAAAGTCCCGCACGCAAAGCAGCGCCATTAAACTCTATGCAAAGTGCACCAGACTCTGCTAGCGCAAAACTTTTGATCAGCTGTGCACTGCGGTGCTTAAACTTATCACGCCTAAAAACTTATCACACCTAAACTTATCATGCCTAAACTTATCACACCTAAACTTATCACACCTAAACTTATCATGCCTAAACAGAGTTTAGGCGTGATAAAGGGCTTTTCACCAGGGTGCTAACTGTTAGCACCGCTTTGTGAATCAGGCCCAATGTAATCAGAGGCAAAGGGCCACGGTCTCATCCATCTTTCACCCCCTTACCTAATGTGTCCCCCACTACCCACTAGATTGTAAGCTCGCAAGGGCAGGGTCCTCTTCCTAATGCTTATTGTGTTCGTCACAATATTTGTGCTGCTTGTGCTGCTTGGAACTCTGTTTTACAATTTGTTAGTATATCTATGTTCCCCTTGTCGTCTTATTGTGCTTTGTAAAGCGCTGCAGAATATGTTGGTGCTATATAAATAAAATAAAATAATAATAATAATAATAATAATATTTCCACATATTTCGGAGCTGAGAGCTGCCACAGCACTTGCGCAGGAGCAAGGAAGGTAAATATTTACATCGCCGCTGTTCGGAGGGCTGCAGCGAGACCACCGAGGGACGGAGGACGGCGTGGGAAGCCTCATTGGGACCTTGAGGCTTCCCCCTCCCTAGGTGAGTACCCCCCCCCCCCCCAGGGGAACTTTTTGATGTTACTGGTTTTCTTTAAGGGCAGAAATCACATTGAATGCTAAATTGCAGGCCTAAAGTGCTTAACAAAATCTTGCATGTGCATACATCAATCAGGTAATGTGATTAGAGTACTGCTTCACACTGACAGACCAATCTCACTGTGTAATGCACCGCAAACAGCTGTTTGTGTAGTGACGGCCGTGCTGGACTGGTGCGCACCATGGCGAGAGTGCAGGCCCTGGCGGTTCTCAAGCCCATATGGTCGCCAGGCTGTGGTAGCTCAATGATAGAACAACAGTGACTGTCCAGCTGGTCAAATTTGGTCTGTCCACAATAAAGCAATGACCTTATTATCTTGGGTGTGCCCCCCACCGAGACACTCATATAGCTGTCGGTCATTGCTTCATTGTGATACGCAAGCCGCTTCCCCACAGCAAGGTAATGATCATGAAGGGGAATTGGCACATGTACATGCCTTTTGTTTTGTTGTTGCAGCTGCAGTGCAGCCAGAAAAAGTAGGCAGGCATGTACACGCATCAGAAAAAGTAGTATAGCGGCCGCTGCTAGCAGCGGCCTTAAAAATTCAGGAATCCACCTGGAAACCTGGACCCTGTTGGTGGTGGCGGAGAAGGCAGTCAAGTGGCCTGTGGGCAGAGGTGCAGTGTTGGGAGCGACTTAGTTTTGGGGCAGGCAGTCACACGGCGTGCAGGCAGAGATGCTGTGTGTGGGGGCTGACTTAGTCTTTGAGCGGGCAGTAGCCCTCCGGGATCCATGCCTCATTCATTTTGATAAAGGTGAGGTACTGAACACTTTAGTGACTTAGGCGACTTCTCTTCTCAGTGACAATGCCTTCAGCTGCGCTGAAGGTCCTTTCTGATAGAACGCCTGAGGCAGGGCAAGACAGAAGTTGGATGGCAAGTTGGGACAGCTCTGGCCACAGGTCAAGCCTGCGCACCCAGTAGTTCATCGCTGCTCACAGTGTCTACATCTGTAGGTTACCTGCCGGTCCAGGTGTTGGTGGAGGGTGGATCCGGAAGGGCTAAGGCGAGGCGTTGGACTAAAGAATGTCCACATGTCCGACATCACCATGAGATTGCTGGAGCGTCCTATCCTTGCCTGCGTGGACATGGGAGAAGGATTTCTGGCAGTGGTACCTTTATTGCGTTGTGCTGTGACATCACCCTTAAACGCATTGTAAAGCATAGTTGCCAGCAAGTTCTGCAAGTGCTGCATCCTTTCTGCCTTCTGGTGATTTGGAAACATCTCCGCCCCTTTGTGCCTATACCAAGGGTCTAGTAGCGTGGCCACCCAGTACAGCTCATTCCCCTTGAGATTTTTTATACGGGGGTCCCTCAACAGGCTGGACAGCATGAAAGATTCCATCTGCATAAAGTTGGATCCAAACGTACTATGCGTCTCCTCTTGCTCTTCCTCAGTGACATCAGGTAAGTCCTCCTCCCCCCAGCCATGAACAATACCACGGAAACATTGAGCAGCACAAGCCCCCTGGGACACCTGCTGCGGTTGTTCTTTTGCCGCCGCCTCCTCCTCCTCCAAAGAAACACCTTCCTCATCATCCGAGTCTGACTCCTCTTCCCCACACAGCTCTTCCTCCTCCTCCTCCTCCCGCTCTTTGCTACCGCAGGTGTTGAGGAAACGGGATCAAGTCGCTGATGGTGCCTTCACTGCGACTCACCATGTTGGTCACCTCCTCAACAGGCCACATGAGCCTGCATGCATTTCGCATAAGTGTCCAGTTGTTGGGCCAGAATAGTTGTAGAGGTACCGGGTGACGGCATTGTGCTGTTCTAGCAGGCGAGAGAACATGACCAGGGTTGAATTCCAGCAAGTCAGGCTATCACATATCAAGCACCGGCAAGTTTTTTCTCTGCTGAATATCGGCAAAGTGTGCCATGACCGTGTAAGACCACCTGAAATGCCAACACACCTTCCTGGCCTGCTTCAGAACGTTCTCAAAGCCTGGGTACTTTGACACAAATCTTTGAATGACTAGATTCAGCATGTGCCATGCAGGGTACGTGTCAGCTTTCCCAAATTCAAAGCGGAAATGAGATTACTGCCGTTGTCACACACCACGTTGCCGATCTCCAACTGGTGCGGGGTTAGCCACTGATCCACCTGTTTGTTAAGAGCAGCCAGGAGAGCTGCTCCAGTGTGACTCTCCACTTTGAGGCAAGACATGTCTAAGATGGCATGACACCATCGTACCTGGCATGCAGCATAGGCCCTGGGGAGCTGGGGCTGTGTAGCTGGAGAGGAGATCGCAGCACCAGTAGAGTTGAACTGCCACTCAGCCAAGGAGGAGGAGGATGACAACAGCAAAGAGAATGTAGCAGGAGGAGAGGAGGTGGCAGGAGGCCTGCCTGCAAGCCGTGGAGGTGTCACAAGTTGGTCCGCTGCACAGCCACGTACTCCCTGCTTGTCAGCGGTCACCAGGTTGACCCAATGGGCTGTGTTAGTAATGAACCTGCCCTGACCATGCTTGGCAGACCAGGCATCTGTGGTCAGGTGGACCCTTGACCCAACGCTGTGTGCCAGAGATGACACCACTTGCCTCTCAACTTTACGGTACAGTTTGGGTATTGCCTTTTTAGATAAATAATTGCGGCCTGGTATCTTCCCCTGTGGTGTTCCAATGGCCACAAATTTACGGAAGGCCTCAGGGTCCACCAGCTGGTATGGTTAACAGCTGGCGAGCTAACAGTTCCACCAAGCCAGCTGTCAGATGCCGGGCAAGGGAGTGACTGGCAGAAATTGGCTTCTTCCTCTCAAAGATTTCCTTCACAGACACCTGGCTGCTGTGGGCAGAGGAGCAGGAACCGCTCAAGGTCAGAGGCGGAGTGGAGGAAGGGGCTGTGAAGGTGCAAGGGAGAAATCGGCTGAAGATGCTGCACCTGAAGGAGGAAGAGGAGAAGGAGGGTGGCTTTTCTTTTGTGTGCTGCATTTGTTCAGGTGCTCTGCCCATTGCAATTTGTGCATTTTCTGCATGTTCCTTCATAAGGCAGTTGTCCCTACATGGGTGTTGGCCTTTCCACGGCTCAATTTTTGGAGGCAGAGAGAACAGATGACATTGATCTGATCTGAGGCAGACACATCAAAAAATGTCCTAACCGCTAACCCCCCTGGGGTGATGGCACTATGGTGGCATCAGCAGACGACGTTGAAGAGCATGTTGGCTGGCTGTCCATAGGTGGCAATACATGGCGCTGGACACTGAAACCAGCTGTTTCTGACAATGAGCTCCCCCTGCTTCTTTCAGGAACTCGTCTCCTCCTACTTCTCTCTGACTCCCCCTCTGAACTTTCCCCTTGGTCATCTTGTCTCTTAGGATCCCACTTGGCATCCGTATCATCGTCATCATCATAATTATCCTGCCCAGCTTCGCTTGCCTCAGACACCTCCAAAACTGCACCAACAGCAGGTACTTCATCATCCTCCTCCTCACACGTTACGTCCATAGTGTCGCCTAACTCAGACATATGAGGTGGTGTAACTTGCTTAGCGCCTTCATCTTGTTGTAACAAAAATGGCTGTGAATCAGTGATTTCCCCACCAAATAACTCCTGCGAAGTGTCAAATGCAGCGGATGTGGTGCTTGTAGTAGCGCTGGTGGCTGCATAAGATGAGGTGTTCTGTGTTAAATAGTCAAATACATCCTGACAATCTTGGGAGTTGATGGGATGTGCCTTCTTCTGAGCACTGTACTTAAGTCCAGGGCTGCACGAAATCACATCAGCATGACCTTGCACAGATCTGCTGGGTGGGCTTCCTCTGGGTCTGCCCCTACCTCTGCCTCTACCTGTTTTGTCCGTTTTGTCCATATCGGGGAGGGGGATGAAGTGAAAGGTATGCACTGACTTGACTAATACAATGTGCAGTCAAACAGGTGCAGTGAACAGGTATGCACGAAGTGGTATATCACACTGTGTGCACTCATGTAGGTAGGTGGGTACACTGAACACAACAGGTAGGTATATGCAGTGATGGGTATTACAAATGTGCACCTTTCACACACACACCGTGAACAGGTACAGTGACTGGTGGTATTAAATATCACACTGCGTGCACTCACGTAGATAGGTGGGTGCACTGAACACAACAGATAGGAATATGCAGTGATGGGTATTGCAAATGTGCACCTGTCACACACACCCACAGGTACCGCCATGAACAGGTGCAATGACTGGTGTTATTAACAATGTGTGCGCTCACGTAGATAGGTAGGTAGGTAGGTGCGCTGAACAGTGAACAGGTGCAGTGATTGGGATGGGATTACAAATCTGCAGCTGCCTGTCACACACACAGGTAGTCACTGAATGTGCTGGGCCTGGTACTGGCACAGTAGGAATTACACCAAAGGCCAGCTGCAACTGACTGACAGGGCTGTATATAATGCAAGTGGGCCACACACAAAAAAAAATAGATCACAAGAACAAGATTAGCTCTCAAAAGAGGTGTTAAGGGGTTCTTTTTTAGCAATAAGAATCAGCAAGGCGCAAGCTAACAAGCTAACAAGAGCCTAACTAAGATTTCCCTATGAGAGTCTGCAGCAGCTCTCCCTTCTCTAATCACTGCAGGCACACAAGTGAGTCCAATGCCTGATGCTGCCTGCCTTTTATAAGGGGGGGAGTGGCTCCAGGAGGGAGTGTAGCCTAATTGGCTACAATGTGCCTTAATGATGCACTATGGGGGCGAATCGAACTTCCGGAAAAGTTTGTGGTTCTCCGCGAACGCGAACCACGGAAGTTCGCCGGGAACCGTTTGGGCCATCTCTAATCCTGGGTCACGGTTTCTCTTTTAAGACAGTGTAAACAGTATGCATATTGTGTATTACAGTTTATCAAGATTCAAAATGCACCATTTAGGGATATGCACATTTATTTCTATAGATACCCTGTGGAAATGCATTATGTATTTGTTGTTCTTAAAGTATTTCTTTTTTTCCCTTTTTTTGAGACTGGAAAACAAATTATTAGTACAGATTGAGAAGAATAAATGAAATACTATTTTGTAATTTGCTCTCTGTGACTGAAATGATTCATTATACACACTGGAAGACAGAATATCCCTAACCAGCTAGCAATTGAACAAAGTAGATTTGCATTTATTGTTCAAGCTGGGGCCTTGTTTTCTCAAACTGTAATAATATAAAGAAAATACTGCAGAACTTTTACATCTTATTATCTGCTTGTTTAAAACATAAGCTCCAATTCAAAAGTATTTTTCAGCAGAAATATCAGCTCGTAGAATAATGTTTTTAAGAAATGGGGTTGCCTGTTATTTTATTACAGTAAATTTTAAGTTTACAATTTCATTTTGAGAGTCATATTTTGTTACTGATTCATATTATTATGTGAAAGGAAGGCATAGCACTTGTCATGTACATTACAATGTGTGAAGCTGTTATTGCACAAAGTACACTTTTAATTTGACAGATAATTAAAGTTTTGACATTGTTCATCAAGCAATATCAGTATTATCCAATCTTTGCTATGGAATATTACAGCCCTACAGATCATTTAAAGCCTAAATCAGCATTAGAATTTTCAATATATCACATTACATTTTTTATTATATGTGTTACATACATTTACATATATTTAATTTTTATTTGCAAAAAAAATAAAATTCTCACTAGAGCAGATCAGAAGCAGCTAGTTCATCGCAACAATCAGTCTTGTTCCTCACTGCATTTAAAAGAAAATACCTACTGTATACTAATATGGGTGGTACGGAGAGTTCGTCAGTGTTGGCTTACAGTGCTGGGTCCAAGATTAAAATTCAAGCCATCACTTCATCTTCATGGGGTTAGAATGTTCTCAGTATTTTTGCTGCATGAAATGTGCAGGAAGGGAACCTGATGAAGATATGGGGTTGGAATCAGAGGCAGAAGATAAGAGACAGATAAAGCAATGTTAAAGTGAACCTAAAGTCACTTAAAAAAAACGAGAGTAACTCACCTGGGGCTTCCCTCAGCCCCCTGCAGACGATCGGTGCCCTCGCAGCTCCGCTCCGATGCCTCTGGACCCGCCGGCGAGCACTTCCGGTTTGGCCGTCTCCGGCCGACAGGGATGGGAACGCGAGTGATTGTTCGCGTTCCCAGCCTGTATATCGCCCCCTATGCTGCTATTGCGACCTCCTGGCCGCAATAGCAGCATAGGGGGCGATATACAGGCTGGGAACGCGAACAATCACTCGCGTTCCCATCCCTGTCGGCCGGTGACGGCCAAACCGGAAGTGCTCGCCGGCGGGTCCTGGGACATCGGAGCGGTGCTGCGAGGGCACCGATCGTCTGCAGGGGGCTGAGGGAAGCCCCAGATGAGTTAATCTCGTTTTTTTTAAGTGACTTTAGGTTCACTTTAAGGAAGCGCACCCCTAAGTATTACACAAATATAGCTCTGCTTTTAAAGCAGTACTGGGTCCTGTGTTACAACTATCAATAATTTAAATATATACAAAGACATGCACACCATGCAAATACATTTGCATTGCATTGCATATTGAGAATATGACCAACCAATCAGTCAGTGAAAAAGTATCAAATACACAATTATATACAAAAATATAGAACCATGATACAAATCAGCTGCACTTGTTGACAATATATTGAGCATAGATTTGCATGTAATCACAAAGCCAGTAAACTCTGAAATGCCCATGGGGGTACATTGAATCCATTACAATAGTTCACAAGTGCATACTGAACAAGAGAGGTGCGTCATGCAATAAGGTAATTCAGAGCAATAAAGCAATAAGGTAAGATGTGAAGGAACAGCAACCGCCAATTGCGGGGTCCTTTTGAACTACAAAGTCCTTTATCAACGGGATACAGCAGATTAGCAGATCGGCAACAGGAGCAGAGCGTCAGCAGTGACGTTTTGATTGTACTGCTGAATTGCACCTGTTTTAAAAGGCAAAAGCTGGGTGGAGCTGCCACACCTGGGCCGCCCTGTTGCCCTATGGGCAGAGATGCTGTGTGGGGAGCGACTTAGTCTTGGGTCAGGCAGTCACACGGCGTGCAGGCAGGGATGCTGTGTGTGAGGACTGACTTAGTCTTCGGGCGGGCAGTAGCCTTCCGGGATCCATGCCTCATTCATTTTGATAAAGGTGAGGTTGAACACTTTTGTGACTTAGGTGACTTCTCTTCTCAGTGACAATGCCTCTAGCTGTGCGGAAGGTCCTTTCTGGCAGGACGCTTGAGACAGGGCAAGACAGAAGTTGGATGGCAAATTGGGACATCTCTGGCCACAGGTCAAGCCTGTGCACCCAGTAGTCCAAGGGTTCATCGCTGCTCACAGTGTCTACATCCACACTTAAGGCCAGGTAGTCAGCTACCTGCTGGTCCAGTCGTTGGTGGAGGGTGAATCCGGAAGGGCTAAGGCGAGTCTTTGGACTAAAGAATGTCCGCATGTCCGACATCACCATGAGATCGCTGGAGCGTCCTGTCCTTGCCTGCGTGGATATGGGAGGAGGATTACTGGCAGTGATACCTTTATTCCGTTGTGTTGTGACATCACCCTTAAACGCATTGTAAAGCATAGTTGCCAGCTTGTTCTGCATGTGCTGCATCCTTTCTGCATTCAGGTGAGTTGGCAACATGTCCGCCACTTTGTGCCTATACCGAGGGTCTAGTAGCATGGCCATCCAGTACAGCTCATTCCCTTTGAGTTTTTTTATACGGGGGTCCCTCAACAGGCTGGACAGCATGAAAGACGCCCACTGCACAAAGTTGGGTGCAGACATACTATCCATCTCCTCTTGCTCTTCCTCAATGACGTCAGGTAAGTCCTCCTCCTCCCCCCTGCCACGGACAATACCACGGGAACATCGAGCAGCACAAGCCCTCTGCGACGCCTGCTGTGGTTGTTCTTCTGCCACCGCTGCCGCCTCCTCCTCCTCCTCCAAAGAACAACCTTCCTTATCATCCAAGTCTGACTCCTCTTCCTCAAACGACTCTTCCTCCTCCTCCCCCCTCTGTGCTGCCACAGGTGTTGAGGAAACATCTGGTTCTAATGAAAATTGCTCCCACATCTTTTCCTGCCGTAACTGTTCCTGTTCACGCTCCTCCACAGCTTGATCCACCACTCTACACACGGCACGCTCTGGAAAGTAAGCGTACGGGATCAAGTCGCTGATGGTGCCTTCACTGCAACTCCCCAGGTTGGTTACCTCCTCAAACGGCCGCATGAGCCTGCATGCATTTTGCATGAGTTGTTGGGCCAGAACATCCCCATCTCCCCAAATTGTGTCCTTTTACTGTAATTGTACAGGTACTGGGTGACTGCTTTCTCCTGTTCTAGCAGGCGAGAGAACATGACCAGTATCGAATTCCAGCAAGTCGGACTATCACATATCAAGCGTCTCACCGGCCAGTTGTTTCTCCGCTGAATGTCCGCAAAGCGTGCCATGGCCTTGTAAGACCGTCTGAAATGCCCACACAGCTTCGTAGCCTGCTTCAGGATGTCCTCTAAGCCTGGGTACTATGACACAAATCTTTGAATTATTAGATTCAGCACACGTGCCATGCAGGGTACATGTGTCAGCTTTCCCAAATTCAAAGTGGAAATGAGATTGCTGCCGTTGTCACACACCACGTTGCCGATCTCCAGCTGGTGCGGGGTCAGACACTGATCCACCTGTTTGCTAAGAGCAGCCAGAAGAGCTAGTCCAGTGTGACTTTCCACTTTGAGGCAAGACATGTCTAAGATGGCATGACACCGTCGTACCTGGCATGCAATATAGGCCCTGAGGAGATGGAGCTGTGTAGCTGGAGAGGAGATTGCAGCACATGTAGAGTTGAACTGCCACTCAGCCAAGGAGGAGGAGGAGGACGATAGCAAAGAGCATTAGCAAGAGGAGTAGGAGGAGAAGGAGAGAAGGTGGCAGGAGGCCTGCCTGCAAGCCATGGTGGTGCCACAAGTTGGTCCGCTGCACAGCCACGTACTCCCTGCTTGCCATCGGTCACCAGGTTGACCCAATGGGCTGTGTAAGTAATGTACCTGCTGGGCAGACCAGACATTCGTGGTCAGGTGGACTCTTGACCCAACGCTGTGTGCCAGAGATGACACCACTTGCCTCTCAACTTCACGGTGCAATTTGAGTATCGCCTTTTTAGATAAATAATTGCGGCCTGGTATCTTCCACTGTGGTGTCCCAATGGCCACAAATTTATGGAAGGCCTCAGAGTCCACCAGCTGGTATGGTAACAGCTGCTGAGCTAACAGTTCCGCCAAGCCAGCTGTCAGACGCCGGGCAAGGGGGTGACTGGCAGAAATTGGCTTTTTCTGCTCAAATATTTCCTTCACGGACACCTGGCTGCTGGGGCAGAGGAGCAGGAACCGCTCAAGGGCCGAGGCGGAGTGGAGGAGGGTGGCTGTAAAGGTGCAAGGGAGAAAGTGGCTGAAGATGCTGCACCTGAAGGAGGAAGAGGAGAAGGAGGGTGACTTTGCTTTTGTGTGCCGCTTTTGCTCTTCCCATTGCAGTTTGTGCCTTTTCTGCAGGTGCCTTCATAAGGCAGTTGTCCCTACGTGGGTGTTTTTAGGAGGCAGAGAGAACAGATAGCATTGTTCTGATCTACGGACGACGCACTAAAACATTTCCAAACTGCTGAGTCACCCTGGGGTGATGTCAGCAGCTGACGTTGAAGGGCATGTTGGCTGGCGCTGGACACTGTCACCAGCTGTTTCTGATGACAAGCTTTCCCTGCTTCTTTCAGCAACTCATCTCCTCCTACTCCTCTCTGGCTCCCCCTCTGAACTGTCCCCTTGGTCATTTTGTCTCTTACGATCCCACATGGTATCCGTATCATTGTCATCATCATAATCATCCTGCCCAGCTTTGCTTGCCTCAGACACCTCCAAAACTGCACCAACAGCAGGTACTTCATCATCCTCATCCTCACACGTTACATCCATAGTGTCGCCGCCTAACTCAGACATATGAGGTGGTGTAACTTGCTTTGCGCCTTCATCTGGTTGTAACAATAAAGGCTGTGAATCAGTTAATTCCCCACCAATTAACTCCTGCGAAGTGTCAAATGCAGCGGCTGTGGTGCTTGTAGTAGCGCTGGTGGCTGCGGAAGATGAGGTGTTCTGTGTAAAATAGTCAACCACGTCCTGACAATCTTGGGAGTTGATGGGACGTGCCTTCTTCTGAGCACTGTACTTTGGGCCAGGGCCGCACGAAATACCATCAACATGACCTCACACAGACCTGCCGGGTGGCCTTTCTCTGGGTCTGCCTCTACCTCTGCCTCTACCTGTTTTGTCCATATCGGGGGGGATGAAGTGAAAGGTATGCACTGACTTGACTAATGCAATGTGCAGTCACACAGGTGCAGTTAACAGGTATGCACAGAGTTGTATATCACACTGCGTGCACTCACGTAGTTGGGTGGGTGCACAGTGAACAACAGGTAGGTATATGCAATGGGTATTACAATGTGAACCTGTCACACACAGACAGGTACAGGACAGGCACAGTGGCACTGCGTTCGCTCACATAGGTGGGTGGGTGCACAGTGAACAACAGGTAGGTATATGCAGTGGGTATTACAATGTGCACCTGTCAGTCACATGCAGACAGGTACCAGACAGGCACAGTGACACTGCGTGCGCTCAGCTCATGTAGGTGGGTGGGTGCACTGTGAACAACAGGTAGGTATATGCAGTGGGTATTACAATGTGCACCTGTCAGTCACACACAGACAGGTACTGGACAGACACACGTAGGTGGGTGGGTGCACTGAAGTGAACAACAGAAGGTAGGTATATGCAGTGGGTATTACAATGTGCACCTGTCACACACAGACAGGTACTGGACAGGCACAGTGACACTGCGTGCGCTCACGTAGGTGGGTGGGTGCACAGTGAACAACAGGTAGGTATATGCAGTGGGAATTACAATGTGCACTTATCAAACACAGACAGGTACCGGACAGGCACCACGACACTGCGTGCGCTCACGTAGGTGGGTGGATGCACTGTGAACAACAGGTAAGCAGTGGGTATTACAATGTGCACCTGTCACACACAGACAGGTACCGGACAGGCACAGTGACACTGCGTGCACTCAGCTCACGTAGGTAGATGGGTGCACTGTGAACAACAGGTATGTAGGTATATGCGTTTATGGGTATTACAATGTGCACCTGGCACACACACAGGGAGTCACTGAATGGGCTGTTCCTGGCAGTGGCACACACAGTAGGAATTACCAAGGCTGACTATGCAATACAAGTGGGCTGTCTATGCAACACAAGTGTCAGTGGGACACACACAAACAAACAAAAATAGATCACAAGAACAAAATTAGCACTCAAAAGAGCTGTTGAGGGGTGCTTTTTTAGCAATAAGAATCAGCAAGGAGCAAGCTAAGAAGCCTCCAAGAGCCTAACTAATCTTTCCCTATGAGAGTCTGCAGCAGCTTTCCCTTCTCTAATTACTGCAGGCACACGAGTGAGTGAAAAGCCTGACGCTGCCTGCCTTTTATAAGGGGGTATAAGTGCGGGCCTCCAGGAGGGAGTGTAGCCTGATTGGCTACAATGTGCCTGCTGACTGTGATGTAGAGGGTCAAAGTTGACCCTCATGATGCACTATGGGGGTGAATCGAACTTCCGGTAAAGTTTGCGGTTCTCCACGATCCCGAACCCCGGAAGTTCGCCGGGAACCATTCGCCGGCTAACTGTTCGGGCCATTTCTAGTCAGAGATGGCCATCTGGGATTTTAAACTAACCACTCACAGTACATTATTGCATTGCAGTACCTGCATTGATGCAGGGGGCAGAGGATGGCATGATGTGGGTATAGGTGAGAAATAAATGAATTCTGGATGGTGGTCTGGACATCCACAATCAATAAAAAAATATTTATTACTAGTGTAGAGGTATATTGGATGCCACCATTGAAAACAAAAAATAAACTTGGCAGTGGATTGGGTCTCAAAAAGGAAATTAAAAATAAACATCAAAGAAAAAGGGTTAGGCATTAATAAAGAGAGTTAGGATTGGTGGACAGAGTAGGGGAAAGTTAGGCAGATGTGTCCCTAAATAGTAATAGTTAGCCAGATGTACTCCTATAAGGGTGTTAGTTAGAATATTACTAATATAATAATACTATTAGCCAGATAGATAGCCAGATATGCCCCCCAGTATAAGGTTGCCATATGTACTCTATTGGGACAGATCCCTAGCGCACTAAAAACATAATCTTTATTAGAAACAATTAAAATATACAGAAATGGTGAGCAGCACGTGTAATATTTTACAACAAATAAACAAGGGTTGTCCTGTTAATACCTGGCAGCCCAATGGGCTCAATTCTGATAGGCCACTCTGTAAAATAACAAACATGAGGAGAAATACCACATTCGGTATTTCTGATTTTTCTGCAGTATCCTTGAGGCAGGGAACACACTTGACTGTTTTCGTGCGCGTTTTCTACACAGAAAAACTGAGAACTCATGTTAATCAATGTGCTAGTGCACACTTACAGTGTTGTTCGCGCGCAGAAAAAAAACTGACATTCTGCATCCTGATTCTGCACATCTTGGCAGTTTTCTTTATCAATTACATCAGCTGCTGTGAAAAAACGTGCGCGTTTTCCTGCATGGAAACACACTTAGTGTGCAGAAAAAGTATGCAGAAAAACGCGCACGGAAAACTGAAAGTCAAGTGTGTTCCCTGCCTAAAGCTTTTTCATAGTGCATATTTCTCCGAACAAACGTGTGCAGTGAGGGAGGGGATGAGGGGAATGCCTTCCGCAGCTCCCTGATCCTCCTGGCTGATGGGCAGATGGTATCGGGGCTGAATTCAGGGGCTGCGCTGTCACATCCACATGCACCAGCAGCTCTGTGCAGTAGCCACCCCTCCACCATCCCCCCTCAGTCAGAAGCACACAGCGGGCATGGGTGTAATGAGACACCACAGCGCCTGGCAGGAGACCGCTTTACAACAGTCTTCACTCTGCCGAGATCCCCGGCTCCCAGCAGGGCAGCCTTATCAGACAGGAATTACTGAAGGAAACGTTCTCCCCCTCCTGCCTCCCACTAGCCACACAGCTTATCAGGGGCGTAGGAATCACTATAGCGGGGATAGCAATTGTTATGGGGCCCTCTGCCACTAGGGGGCCCCTCCCAGCAGCAGAGCACTTTTTTTAAATAAAATTATAAAATATAAAAGCACATCTGTGCACAGGCCCCCCCAAGCCACTTATTCTTTTCACATAGTAGCAGCTGCATCTCTGTTAATGTACACAACTTCTGTGCCTCTGCAGTATAGTGCAGTACACGCACAGGAAGCTGTGATAACTGAGCTGCAACAAGGTATCTTCCTCATCTCTTCTGGTGTCTGGCAGCCCCTCCCCCACATTATGCACAGTGCTGGCCCTGTAATGTCGTCTGAGGGATTGGGAGGGGGCAACCAAAATTTTGCTATGGGGCCCCCATCATTTCTAGCTACGCCCCTGCAGCTTATCCTTGGAAAAGTTGAAGTTACTGGCAGGTAAGAGCTGGTCTTAAAAAGCAACTACTTTTGATTGAGTTTGCAAATGCTCTAATCTTTCAGAATTGACATTTACTGACTTTTAAGGAGGATTATACCTCACAAGTCGGTATTTTACCTCACTGTTTGGTAACTTCACTTTTCCATGTGGTAACAGGCAGCCTATCAGAATTAGAAGTTTGATAAAATCGGTGGTATTTTTGCATTACAGAATGCGATAATGCTTTCAGAATTGAGCCCAATGTGTGTAGTTTAGAATAAACAAAGGAGTCCTTTAAGGTTCAGGATATTAGAGAATTCTTACTAGGTTAAATATCCATTGAGGAAAAAAGCTATAAGCTCTCAGTCAGTTACATATACATGTTGAGTATATGTAGCTAGCGCAATGTATGTCCCCTGTACTGTCAATTGATGTGTGTATGGAGCCATTTTTGATCTGTGAGGAACTCTCATATACAGGATCTTCTCAAAAAATTAGCATACTGTGATAAAGTTCATTATTTTCTGTAATATACTGATAAACATTAGACTTTCATATATTTTAGATTCAAACACACACAACTGAAGTAGTTCAAGCCTTTAATTGTTTTAATATTGATGATTTTGGCATACAGCTCATGAAAACCCAAAATTCCTATCTCAAAAAATTAGCATATTTCATCCGACCAATAAAAAAAAAGTGTTTTTAAAACAAAAAAAGTCAACCTTCAAATAATTATGTTCAGTTATGCACTCTATACTTGGTCGGGAACCCTTTTGCAGAAATGACTGCTTCAATGCGGCGTGGCATGGAGGCAATCAGCCTGTGGCACTGCTCAGGTGTTATGGAGGCCCAGGATGCTTCGATAGCGGCCTTAAGCTCATCCAGAGTGTTGGGTCTTGCATCTCTCAACTTTCTCTTCACAATATCCCACAGATTCTCTATGGGGTTCAGGTCAGGAGAGTTGGCAGGCCAATTGAGCACAGTAATACCATGGTAGGTAAACCATTTACCAGTGGTTTTGGCACTGTGAGCAGGTGCCAGGCCATGCTGAAAAATGAAATCTTCATCTCCATAAAGCTTTTCAGCAGATGGAAGCATGAACCCACTTTTGAACCAGAAACAGCGGCAGAAGTGCCTGACCTGGGCTACAGAGAAGCAGCACTGGACTGTTGCTCAGTGGTTCAAAGTACTTTTTTCGGATGAAAGCAACTTTTACATGTCATTCAGAAATCAAGGTGCCAGAGTCTGGAGGAAGACTGGGGAGAGGGAAATGCCAAAATGCCTGAAGTTCAGTGTCAAGTACCCACAGTCAGTGATGGTCTGGGGTGCCATGTCAGCTGCTGGTGTTGGTCCACTGTGTTTTATCAAGGGCATGGTCAATGCAGCTAGCTATCAGGAGATTTTAGAGCACTTCATGCTTCCATCTGCTGAAAAGCTTTATGGAGATGAAGATTTCATTTTTCAGCACGACCTGGCACCTGCTCACAGAGCCAAAACCGCTGGTAAATGGTTTACTGACCATGGGATTAATGTGCTCAATTGGCCTGCCAACTCTCCTGACCTGAACCCCATAGAGAATCTGTGGAATATTGTGAAGAGAAAGTTGAGAGACGCAAGACCCAACACTCTGGATGAGCTTAAGGCCGCTATCGAACCATCCTGGGCCTCCATAACACCTGAGCAGTGCCACAGGCTGATTGCCTCCATGCCACGCCGCATTGAAGCAGCCATTTCTGCAAAAGGATTCCCGACCAAATATTGAGTGCATAACTGAACATAATTATTTGAAGGTTGACTTTTTTTGTTTTAAAAACACTTTTCTTTTATTGGTCGGATGAAATATGCTAATTTTTTGAGATAGGAATTTTGGGTTTTCATGAGCTGTATGCCAAAATCATCAATATTAAAACAATTAAAGGCTTGAACTACTTCAGTTGTGTGTATTTGAATCTAAAATATATGAAAGTCTAATGTTTATCAGTACATTACAGAAAATAATGAACTTTATCACAGTATGCTAATTTTTCGAGAAGATCCTGTATATCTAACTGAGAGCTTATAGCTTTTTTCCTCAATGGATATTTAACCTAGTGAGGACTAGAGATGTTGCGAAACTGTTCGCTCGGCGAACATCTCTGGGGCTTTTACTACTTCCGGGTCGCTCTGACCCGGAGTAGTACGCCTGCGCTGCCCGGCGAAACGCGTCTTAGATCGCGCTTCTGTTGCCGGGCACTCTCTGCGCATGTGCGTGACGTCGTTCATGTGCATGACATCGTTCAGAGAGTGCCCGGCAACAGGAGCGCGATCTAGGACGCGCTTCGCCGGGCAGCGCAGGCGTACTACTCCGGGTCAGAGCGACCCGGAAGTTGTAAATGCCCCATGTATTCAGAGATGTTCGCCGGCGAACGATTCGGGAACCGTTTGCTACATCTCTAGTGAGGACTCTCTAATATCCTGAACCTCAAATGACTCCTATCTTTATTCTAAACTACACTCATTGGGCTGCCCGGTATTAACAGGACAAACCTTGTTTATTTGTTGTAAAATATTACACTTGCCGCTCACCATTTCTATATATTTTAATTGTTTCTAATAAAGGTTATGTTTTTAGTGCGCTAGGGGTCTGTCCCAATAGGGAACACGTAATACGTGCCCCCAGTATTAGGTAGCCATAGGCACTTCTCAGTGTTAAGTAGTCAGATGTGTCCTTGATATTACACAGCCAGGGTGCTATGCAGTATTAGGATACCAGAGGTGACCCACAGTATTACTGTAGTTAGCCAAATGTGCCCCTAGTATTAGATAGCCACATGTGCCCCTAGTACACGTTAATCAGTTGTAAACCCACCCCACTATTAGTTAGCCAGAGGTAGCCCTCCAGTATTAGGAAAGCAACAATCCAGGTTTGGCCGGCACACCGTTGAAAGTGATCAAAGATGTTTTATTCCATTACTGTATGCACAACATGACAATTGTTTCAGGGCCACGGAGGGTCCCCTTCATCAGATACAGTGCAGACATACCAGTATTAGGAAAAAAGATGTGCCCCCCAATTAAGCAGACGGAGGTAGTCCCTAGTATTAGGTAGCTTCATAGTATTAGGTAGCCAGAGGTAGCCCCCACATATTCGCTAAACAGTAGTGCTCTCCAGGAGCCAGAGGTGTGCCCTAGTGGAGTGAGTGGAAAGGTAACTCACGTCTCTGCACTCCAGTGATGCATTTTCCCTTTAGCCTCCTTATTCCCAGTGTATATGGCTCCTGCAGCATCTCTCATCATGTAACCAACTAGTAAGTGTCAGCAGGTCACATGATGAGAGACACCGCTGGAGCCATGAAGATGGGATGCTGAGGTGAGAAAAATGTTTTACGTGAGCACAGAAAGGCGAGTTACCTCTCTGCAGACGCTATTCACCATTTTGAATTCTAGGGGGCCACCACGGGCCTCTATGAGGCCCCTAGCAGGCCCCTTTATTATTAGAAGGTCTGTTGCCCTATGGCTCTGAAGTAGGGAAATAATGTAATGCTGCACTAATGCAAATTGTTTGTTGGGACTTTTTTTGCAGACATTGGACTCAAGCATTTTCAATTAGAGCCCTTTTCCACTGCAAATTGTATTCGCAAAGCCACTTCAATTCTGATCATGATTTGCAAGTATTTCCAAATGCAATTCCATGAGTGTTACCATACGATTTTTCATGAAAATGTAATTATGTATGAGGAGATTGCAATTAAAATTTTAGGGAAACAAGGTTTGGGGTACTTTCAATGTACATCATACACTGAATCGGTGTCAGGCCTGGAACCCACTAAAAAGCACACAGCGCTATTGCAATCGCTAGTGATCTGTGATACCGTTCTGCAAGCGATTTTGGGAGTGATTTCCATGCACCTATACAATTAATTAGAATGGAAACACTCCCAAAATGCTGCATGTCCTGTGATTGGAATCTGTCTCATCCATTTACATTGGCAGAGCGTTTAGGGAAATCGCTAGTAATTGACAGCGTTCCCTAAACTTTAAAAAAAAAAAAACGCTCTAGTGGGTTCCAGGCCTCAGAGCAAACGTGACATTGACATTTACACGTTCATTTAATCATTATGTTGTGGTAATTAAGATGTTCTTGTTTGATGACAAAATTGTTCTTTTTGTTTTTTAAGATTCTGAATGTGTGTAGAACATTTCTGGGATCAGTAGATGATTTTGATATGAACGTAAAATAAATTATACCAACTAAATTTTATCATTTTGTTGTAGTAAGTTTTACTCCAAAACTTTATCTAAACCAAAAGGAAATGAGCAGCAAAATATGCAGTAACAATAATGAAAATATCTCATAGTCACTATGCTATTAGCATCTAAGCTTATTTTTATACTTCTTTACAAGCACTACTTGAGGGGACACCTTTATAGATATTAGAGCATTCAACAGTTACATTTACCGGTTTTACTTTTGTTATTAGGTAGGTTATTGTTTTTCTTTTTGTTATTGTAACATACAAATTACATAGAATTCATAATAGTACATACAACAACATTTGAGTACCTTGGGAAATTAACTGAGATCAGTTCTTCTGTAATGTGTCATGTATCATAGTCTGATTCTTTCTTTATTGCCTGAAGCTTCTTGCTTTCATGTAGCTAAATCAAAGTCCCTGTCCAATATACAGCATAGATTCTATCCTCAGAAACCTTGCTGAGTTCACAGTACAAAAGTGTGTTCACCTAGGCTGTTAAATGCAGCCTTACTGAATATTATCACAACAGTTGATTTTTTTTTCCAAAGCTGGTTTGGCGCTTAAAATGAACCTGATCAAAGTAAAATGATTTAAAATAAACACATGATGTAACTGCAAATGAATATTACATACTTAACTCACGGTCAGTTCTTATCAGAACCTCACGATTTACTTCTAGAAATGATCCCTTCCAGTTTTGAAAAGATCTTGTTGGACTTGTCTCTCAGGAAGCTCAAAGCCTAAGAGCCCTATAAATGTATCAGCTGCTGTCAGTTCTAACTGAAAGGACAACTGAGGTGCAAGGTAATGTCCATGTTTTCCTATGGCTCAAGAGATATTACTGGTTAATGGACTGCTGACCCAGAAGCTGTTACTGGGTCACCGTCATTTTAAAAATGGAGGACAGAGAATTTCATAAATTACAGAGGACAAGGAGGACACTGGAAAGGAGAAAGAGATTGATAAGCAGACTACATGGAGGTAAGTATTACATGTGTATGTTTATTTTGACTTTTATTTTTCAATTTGGGTTTGCGTTAAGTTAAGATCACTTATTAAATACCTAGAGTCAGCAATGCTAGCCTGGACCTGCTGGTATTTAATGCTATTTACTGTGGATACTTCCTGACATCATTTTAGCTTTATTTTTAATAATTTCCACTTTTATTTATTTCAGAGATGCAAACCTTTTTAAAATGCCTTCTAGAAGTGGGGGAGAAGCAAGTCTTAAAACAGTGAAAACACTTGTAAGATCATTACAAAGCAATTTATACTGAGTCTGGCAGCGATAGAGAGACTTAGGAATTTCTGTAGCTAGAGTATCTTAAAGTAATATGAAACTCAGCATTACTTCTTTGCTGTAAAAGATTATTTACAGCATATAATATACTACCACATTTTTTTTAGCAGAACAGCATTCAAACAGTTAATCACTGGACTTTTTCAATAGAAAACTCCCTGCAGTGAGATCTGAATCTGAAGAGGTAATTGTAGCAAGAGAGGAATGTAAACATTTCCTAGCAGTGCTGAAACTCCTTCTGATGCTGGGCCTACACGGCACGTTTTTTTTAATCAATCGAGCCCCTGATGGCTCGATTGATAATTTTCGACAGGTCCGATCACAGCGCGGATCGATTCCCCGCTCGATACCCGCGGGTGGACAATAGCGGGGAATTGAGAGGAAGATAAGGAAGCGCCTGCGGGGACGAGCGGGAATCGATCCAGGCGGACGCGGGGACGAGCGGGGACACGCGGGGACGTGGCAGGAGTCGATCCGGCGGCTAATCGAGCCGCCGGATCACTCCGAGTATGCCCAGCATAATATGTGCAGACCAGCAGTCAGCTCACTGGGTACAGTATATAAATACTGTCATTATGAATAAAATGCAATGGCTGCTTTCAGAGCAAATACACTGTATTTTGGGAACTTGTAATTTCTAAATGAATAATAATACTTGTGCACAAAAGCAAATATGATGACTGTTTGGGTTATAAAAAGTAGGAAAACACATTTGTATTAAATATATTATGTCAGAGTTTAATACCTCTTCAGGGCCCGTTTCCACTATTGCGGTGCGGAATCGCCGCATATCACCGTTGATGAAATCGCATGCGAATGCGATTCCGCATGCGGATTTTGCATGCGATTTCGCATCGGCAGGTTATATGCGATTTTAACCATGTCACTGCCTGTGTCAATTTACATTACTTTCAATGTGAAATCGCACGCGAAATCGCGGGAAAGATGCATGCAAAAAATGCATGCGATTTCCCTATTAAATACATTGCCTGCGATTTGCCTGCATTCCACACGCAGGTGAATTCTGCACGGTCTACCGTGCAGAAAAATCCTGCACAGAAAAACGCAACTGAAAACTGACAAGTGGAAACAGTCCCATCCACTTGTATTGCCTATGCGAATCCGCATGCGTTGTCTGCATGCGGATTTGCGCTAGTGGAAACGGGCCCTTAATGTGCATGGATGTAGATAAGAGTGGCATCCTCGGCAATAATCATTAGGATCTAATATTTTTTTTTTATTTCTGTCATTAGAAAATATGTGCAGTATTTTCTATGCTTCTTTGATAACTGCACAACTGCCTGAACAGAAAACCATACAATGAACACATTGGGCTTGATTCATTAAGATCCGCTGCCAAAGCAATGCAGCTTAATGTGCAGGAGCGCACGCTATGCATGCCTTACTTAGCAGTGTTCACTGCCATGTAAGGAGCATACCTTCCCTTAGTCATCGGAGCTGCTTCTGGGGCAATGCACATAACTTTAAATGCGGGTGATCCTGTGAAACATCACTACCGCGATACTTCACTAGCGGCAGCTACTATGTCAATTAACAATTGACATAAATGCCATAGTAGTAGCGGCTGCTAACGACGAAGTCTCCCTGTAGCGACAATTTACAGGACCGCCCGCATTTAAAGTTATGCACGTTGCTACAGAAGCAGCTAAAGGACGGAACGCTCCTTACATGGCAGCGAGTACTGCTAAGTAAGGCGTGCACAGCGCGCACTCCTGCACATAAAGTTTTTAGCAGAGCAACTTACTGAATCAAGCTCATTGTTCCCCAACAGCACCTCATTTTTTTCTGGTGTGCAGTGAGATATGCTAATCAGGGCCGGATTTACCATAAGGCACTGTAAGCACATGCCTACAGGCACCTGATGATCCAAAGGTGGCTCACTCCCCTATCCAAGTGCCTCTCTCCTTCCCTATGCAGAGTTCCGAGCAGAGTGTATATGAGAGGTTACTCAACCGGGTCTAGGCATTTTACTGACCAGATCTCCCTTCAGTCAGGGGTTGAAGGTTCATGGGGGGCGAAGTCTATGGCACCAGGACATCTGTGCCTATAGGCTCCTCTGAGGTATTTTGTTATTAACTATTACCAGTGCTGGTACCTGCATTATATTGCACCACACACTGTATGTATATATATATATATATATGTTTCAACAGCATTATCTATTTTGTTATTAAAGGGATACTGTAGGGGGGTCAGAGGAAAATGAGTTGAACTTACCCGGGGCTTCTAACGGTCCCCCGCAGACATCCTGTGTTGGCGCAGCCACTCACCGATGCTCCGGCCCCGCCTCCGGTTCACTTCTGGAATTTCAGACTTTAAAGTCTGAAAATCACTGCGCCTGCGTTGCCGTGTCCTCGATCCCGCTGATGTTAGCAAGAGCGCACAGCGCAGTCCCAGTATGGTCTGTGTCTGCGCAGTACACTCCTGGTGACATCAGCGGGAGCGAGGACACGGGCGTGCAGGCGCAGTGGTTTTCTGACTTTAAAGTCAGAAATTCCAGAAGTGAACTGGAGGCGGGGCCGGAGCATTGGCGAGTGGCTGCGCCAACACAGGATGTCTGCGGGGGACCATTAGAAGCCCCGGGTAAGTTCAGCTCATTTTCCCCCGACCCCCCTACAGTATCCCTTTAAGCTTTCTCCTATCCCCACTCTGTTAGGTCAGACATAGACATTCAGCTTCACAAACATGTATACGTTATTTATCCTTCTGATATTTTGTACAATCTTTTCAGTTATCATATGCTTAGTATATTGTGCATGAAAACTGAGGTTACACACAATACATAGACAGCATCCAGAATACATAGAGCAGACATTACATTCAAAAGTATATGATGAGACAAAGTGGATAAGTCGGCACTTGCTGTATACTGTCGTTTATTCCAAAAGGTGACAATACATCATATCACAAAAACATTGTGGAGGAGGTAAACATACCGTGTGAGAAGGCTGTACAGGGTAGGTGGGTGCTGGGTACAGAAGAGCCTGACAGCCATTTCGCGCTATGTATGCGCTTCCACGGAGGCTATAAACTGTGTGCTGGTTGGCCCGCCTGAAATAGATTCACTTGCGGCGTGTGGCGGGTTTCCGCCGTTCGGGACCGCCCATCTTATTCCCATAGAGCCAATCATTTACTGGAGTGCATCCGCGCGCTCCAGCGCTGGCTAATGGGAAAGTGTGACGTCAGGTAGGTGCGGAGGCTCACGCAGACCACACTATATTAGGTGGCTGCTATTGCTATTGCAATGGATGTCCTCCGATTCTTATGTTTGCGCCATCTTGTGGCGGAAGGCCTAACTGCAACACAGTATATAAAATACAGTGTTGTGGTGACAATTCTATTGTGCAAAAACCTTTAGGTTCTTATATATAATTAAGATAATACTTAGTTAATATTAATGCATATAAATTCAATAAAAGTGACTGGCAGCCCTATTTTAGACCAAAATGCTGAGCTGCTCTATAATTAAATGTAGTGACTTTAATATTGTGGTGCATGTGTGGCTAAAAATGCACATAGAATATGGGCATATAGGAAGGGGAGGTGAGAAGGAGGTATTATTACCGCTATGCTGGACAATCTGCGTTCATGGACGCGCAAGGGGGAGAGGGCGATTTTGTAGCCATTTCAATGCTCTCGCTTCTAATTTATAATTTATCTGCTAAAGAAGCGAAAGCATTGAAATGGATACAAAATCGCACAGACCTACAGATACGTCGAGCGGATAAGGGAGGGACAATTGTGGTGATGTCTGCGGATCAGTACCGCGAGGAGGCACTGAGGCAGTTGCAGGATCCTGCGATTTATCAGCGCCTATCTGCGGATCCCTCTATCCGCTACCAAAACCTACTTAGATATTTATTAAGAAGAGGGACCGAACAGGGTGTTATTACCCCCAAATTGGCTAACGATCTGTTGCCAAGTCACCCGATCAAACCAATCTGGTATCACATACCTAAGGTGCACAGGTCCCAGACCAATCCCCCGGGCCGCCCCATCGTTTCAGGGATGGGGTCGGTCACGGAAAGATTGTCCAGGTATCTGGACCACGTCCTGAGACCGTTATTGGATCAAGTCCCCTCCCACTTAGTGGACACCATGGATGGCCTAAAGGGAGTTGAGAACTACACCTGGCATGAGGGTGACCTCATGGCAGCTGTCGACGTGGAAAGCTTGTATAGTAGGATTCCCCACAATTTAGGTATAGTAGCGATCAGGAGATTCCTGGATCACACAGACAAAGACGAGAAATTTAAAGACTTAATTTGTGAAAGCTTGGAGTTTGTTCTAACGCATAACTCCTTTATGTTCGACGAGAAATGGTACTGGCAGACCTCAGGGACTGCAATGGGGACAGCTGTCTCCTGTACGCCAATTTGTTCCTCGCTTGGTGGGAGGAGGACTACATCCACTCCCCCCGCAATCCTTTCAGAGGTCAGCTTAGGGCGTGGTCCAGATATGTGGATGATGTGCTGGTCTTTTGGTCTGGGACTTGTGCCACCTTTAATGATTTTATGCATTATGTTAATGCCAATGAAGCAAACATGGCTTTTACAGCCACTATAGCACAAAATAAGATGGCCTTCCTGGATCTGGAGCTGGTTATAAGGGAGAATAGTTTAATTCCAATGGGATTCCGTAAAGAAACAGCATCCAATGCCTTACTCCACAATGCCAGCTTCCATCCAGACCACGTCACCCACACACTCCCCTATGCCCAGTTCCTCCGACTCCATCACAATAACGCGCTTGACCGCGATTTTCATCGGCAGTCGGAGGACCTGGGCGGTAGATTGCTGGCCAGAGGATACGAAATCGACTCAATTCAGCAAGCCTTTAAGAGAGCAAACTCTCAGGAGAGGAAATCCCTATTAAGAAATGAAAAGAAGAGGACCTCTACAATGACCAAAAAAGTACCAATGTCATTTGACTTCACAGCTATGGCGGATCAGATTAAAAACGTAATGACCAAGAATTGGGACATACTTTTAAGAGATCCTATATTAAAGCCTTTGGTGGCAGAAGGACCCCTATTTTCTTTTAGATGGGCCCCCACAATAGCCTCACGAATAAGTAGGAGCGAGTTCCGAACCCCACGTAGAACCACCTGGTTGGTAAAGTCTAAACCACATGGAAACCATAGGTGCGGTCGTTGCATATCATGTAACCAAATGAGCATCGGTAGCAGCTATCAGCTGGGGCCAGTACGACGTAAAGTTAGTGAATTCTTCACGTGCCAAACAGAGTACGTCGTTAATGCTATATGGTGCCCGTGTGGTAGATTTTACTTAGGGGAAATGACAAGATCGATCAACAGACGGTTTAGGGAGCACTTACACTCTATTAAGTCAGGTCATGGCTCACCAAGATTAATTGAGCACATCAAGGAAGTTCACGGCGGCAACCCTGCCGTGATGTCCTTTGCAGGGATTATCCATGTTACTCCATTAAGGAGAGGAGGAGACCGTGAGAAGAAACTCAAAAGAGAGGAAATGCTTCTTATTTTAATAACTAATGCTATGGGCCCCTTAGGCCTCAATGATTATACTGACTTTTCCTGTTTCTTGGATCCATGAAATATGTACAAAGTGTTATTGTGTTTTAAGTGGAGCTCTGGCAAGCCTTTTCCATGGTCCCTGATGACCCTTCCCCCTTTCCTCTCCTTTCCCTGTTTTCCCTCACCCCTTTTCCCTTCTTCCCTTCCCCCTCCTTTTTTCCCTCCCTTCCATTCCCTTCCCTTTCCCCCCCCCCTTTTTCCTCCCCTTCCTCCTCCCTTCCTACCCTTTTTTCCTCCCCCTACCTTTCTTTCCCCATCTCCCTCCCTATCCCCCTAGCGCGTCCATGAACGCAGATTGTCCAGCATAGCGGTAATAATACCTCCTTCTCACCTCCCCTTCCTATATGCCCATATTCTATGTGCATTTTTAGCCACACATGCACCACAATATTAAAGTCACTATATTTAATTATAGAGCAGCTCAGCATTTTGGTCTAAAATAGGGCTGCCAGTCACTTTTATTGAATTTATATGCATTAATATTAACTAAGTATTATCTTAATTATATATAAGAACCTAAAGGTTTTTGCACAATAGAATTGTCACCACAACACTGTATTTTATATACTGTGTTGCAGTTAGGCCTTCCGCCACAAGATGGCGCAAACATAAGAATCGGAGGACATCCATTGCAATAGCAATAGCAGCCACCTAATATAGTGTGGTCTGCGTGAGCCTCCGCACCTACCTGACGTCACACTTTCCCATTAGCCAGCGCTGGAGCGCGCGGATGCACTCCAGTAAATGATTGGCTCTATGGGAATAAGATGGGCGGTCCCGAACGGCGGAAACCCGCCACACGCCACAAGTGAATCTATTTCAGGCGGGCCAACCAGCACACAGTTTATAGCCTCCGTGGAAGCGCATAGCATACATAGCGCGAAATGGCTGTCAGGCTCTTCTGTACCCAGCACCCACCTACCCTGTACAGCCTTCTCACACGGTATGTTTACCTCCTCCACAATGTTTTTTGTGATATGATGTATTGTAACCTTTTGGAATAAACGACAGTATACAGCAAGTGCCGACGTATCCACCTTGTCTCATCATATGCATCTTCTGTCCACATGCAAGCCTGAGCACGCTGTCTGCACCTAAGGTTTAGAAGGCTGTATTTCCTGCCGCCTCCCTCCCTGCATGCATAGTTAACTGTAGTGCCGGCTCTTTTTTTCTTTTTCCTGCTTGTTTTTACCCAACATTCAAAAGTATGACGCATACAAGATAAGAGCACGAAATTATTTGTACCATCTCAAGATTTAATGAGCCTGACCTACTAAGAAATCAAAAAAGAAGATACTTAATTTTTTTTTTCATTTATAATTTATGAGGCATTTTTGGGCGGCACGGTGGCGTAGTGGAGAGCAGTCTTGCCTGGGTAACTGGTTTAAATCCCAGCCATTGCACTATCTGCACATAGTAATAATACTATTATAAAACCAAGGTTTGTTTAATTTGAAGTATTTGACCCCACCCCCTCAGAGTTCCAAAGTCCTCACCAGATGCACTTCAAGAATGTTTATAAAATGAATGTAACATATAGTAGTAAGTGACTATATAATGCCAAACTGATGATAAAATATATAGATTAAAAAAAAAGAGTGTAAATGAGCACTTACCACCTGTGGTGAATAATAAGAGGAGAAAATTAACCATCAGTTTCTATTGTACCATATAACATGTTTCAAAGGTTTATCACCCTCGGCTCCTACTCAGGTAAAAGTACACTGATTATCTGCCTGAGAACAATAAAAATTGATTGTTCACTTTGTCCTATTATTATCCACCTTGGAAGGTATAGTAAGTGTTCACTTACATTCCTTGTTTTTCAGTAAGTTTTCTCATCATTTAGTCACCTCTATATTTAGTTACTGATATATCAAGTATTTCCTGGACTTGAAGATTATTAGAGATCAGAAGGGATCCTGCAATTTAGGCTTGGATTTACTGAAGTTGCTAATTACCGGCAGAAATTAGCAACTATCCCAGAGACTAAAAGGCTAGTGATTAGCAGTGGTATAAATGTTGGGTGCATACATCCAAATCTACAGCTTTTCTGAATAGGATGCAGTGCCAGTAAGACACAGGAATTGTCACCAGTAAAATAAAGCCATAGTTCAGACTTGTTTGCGTCAGGTAATAAAAGTTAAAGATGTGTACTGAGGTTTAGGACAGATTTACTTATTGTTTAAAATGTATTTACCTAACGTTCTATTGTGAGGCTAAATTCCCACTATGGTCATTGCATCACAAGCAGATAAAATGTAACACACACTCTGCACATTATAATGTGCACTTTACTTTTCACAGCATAAAGATTTCTATGGGCAAGTGCTCATTAACCCATGCATTATTGAGATACCTTCTGTAGAAAGAATTTGGATAACGTGGTCCATTACAGTGCAAAGATGGAAACATACTGTATGCATAAAATCCTATGGAGAGTGTGTTTACGTGTAAAAATGCAGATCTCAGCAACATGCATAGTGTGAATGCACCCAGAGTCACTTTAGGGTTGATGCATGAGGCTGTGGTAATATTGCTGTGCGTAGACAGCTCATACCAACTTTACCATCACTAGCAGCAGCAGGTTACCATGAGTTCCGCTATTAGCGTGATGCGCGGTACTCAAGTAACGCAAGAGTTGCTATGGTAATTGAGTTACTAACGCACATTACCATAGCAATGCTCAAATTACTTGAGTACCACAGGTCACATCATTAGTGTAACTCAAGATAACCTGCTGCTGTTAGCAATTGCAATATTACCACAGCTTAATGCATTAACACTTGTGAGAAGAGTGAGGTAGGCTGGCTAGTGTGTAGTCTGAGAGTTACTTTCAGGAAGTGAGGTGGAATGCATTTTTATGTGCAACATTTCGAGACTTTAAGAAATTAATTTTCTGCTGGCATCATTCTGCATGGTGCCTTAGTAAACAAAGAATTGTTGTAGTTTTTAAACACAGTGAGCCCTGGTATTCTCCTCTTGCCTGCATATCTGCAAAGTGCAAGTATGGCCAAATCCCCATGATGTTCTTCTCTGGCCTTTCCACCAATGTTTAGTCATGTGGCGGGTAGGTGCCAACTTATAAAGACTAAGTAAGCACAAAAATGTAATCCCTCTTGTCATGGGGATTACATTTCCCCTTGTCATGGGGTGAGAGAGAACAGCCAAATTACCTGTATAAAAACTGAATAGCCTTCAAAATTATCTAATTTATGATTTCACTGCAGTACCTTTGAAAGTTCCACCTTAAGGACCCGTTCACACTTAAAAAGCACAAAATGTGCGCGAGTGATTTTCCCACGATTAGCGCGGTAAAATCACTGTACACTACAGCGATTCAGAGCAATCGTGATAAGTGCTTTATTAAGCACTGTACTGCGATTGCTCCAGAACCGCGGCAAAAATGCTGCAGGTAACACGTTTTGTGATTGGCGCTAATCGCAAAATGCCCGCAATCGGTGCCAATCACAGCAGTGAGATTACTGCCATAGGTTAGAATAGCACTAGCACTTTAAAAAGCACTAGAGCTCTGGCAATTAGCGGTAATCGCCCGCTAGTTTCCCTAGTGTGAATGGGCCCTAACAAAGGGATGAAACTTTTAGGCTATCACAAGAGAGTGCGTAGGTAAGTGTTGATCATTACCAAACAGCAGCTGACTATTAATGGCTGCAGCATTTAAAGGAACGTATCATCCAATCCTCTGTAGTACCAGAAATAGCAGTAGTTGAAAATGACTTTGCTATCTCTCTACCCGTCGTTGCAGGTGGTGTTCCCAGGTGGCAAGTGCACTTGGGGCGCTGCCTGTACCGTGCACCCTCAAAGGCTTAGGGCGCCCTCCAGGAAGAGTAGCTCCCAAGTCACATAGCAAACATGTTCCCAAAGTTTGGGTAATGCTTCAGAGAGGTTAGAAGGGGCACCAGATAGCCTGCATGTGATGCCCCTGTCAACACATAATTGCATTATTATGTGGCACTGAGGTCTCTTTGTTGGATAGAGAGATAGTATAGTCAGTTTCAATGTGTTAGCCACTGCTTTCTCCGGTACTGCAGCGAATTGCATGATATGTACCTTTAAAGGATACCCGAAGTGACATGTGACATGATGAGATAGACATGGGTATGTACAGTGCTTACCACACAAATAACTATGCTGTGTTCCTTTTTTTCTTTCTCTGTCTGAAAGAGTAAAATATCAGGTATGTAAGTGGCTGACTCAGTCCTGACTCAGACAGGAAATGACTACAGTATTCCCCATTTGTATCTCTTTCCTGCTCTCAGAAGCCATTTTCTGCTTGGAAGGTGTTTTATAGTTGGAATTTCTTATCAGTAAGGGTCACACTGTAGTCACTTCCTGTCTGAGTCAGGACTGAGTCAGCCACTTACATACCTGATATTTAACTGTTTCAGACGGAGAAAGAAAAAAAAGGAACACAGCATAGTTATTTGTGTGCTAGGCACTGTACATACACATGTCTATCTCATCATGTCACATGTCAATTCGGGTATCCTTTAAATTTGCCAGGGAGGCTCTTGCTGCAAGCATTAATAGTAAGCATTAGCAAAATACAAAGTGACCGCCACTCAAGAAACTATAAAAATACAAAACTTTATTCTCAATATCAATTCTATTCACCAGCTATTTCCCTAAACCTCTTACCTCCCCCCCATAAAAAGCTGCATGGACTACTACAACAGGAGCGCTCCTGGACATACACCCCCATAAGCAGCCACACCACATGCATGCAATCTAGATCGGCCGATCTTCCAAGATCAAATGTCATATGAGACCTATGGGGCTGCGTTCAAGTGTCCGCGTCAATTGGGCTCGATGACTGTTCGTTTGGTACCTTAATCTTGATAAGATCACAATAGAGCGTTATATATTACTTCATAGTCTATTACTTCCACTGCTTCAATGGTAATCTTCACCTTAATAGTAAGCCAGCAGCTATAGGTTCAGCAACATAAGCTATTCAAGCCACCATGTAGCAGCCCAGTCACGCTGGCAAAAGATTCCTCTTCGTATGGCCATCGCGTGGTAACAAGACTATACCTTTTTTATGTATGAGGATATATATGCTCACGGTTTCCGTCGCGGCGTCCCGCTGTGTGGATCCACAGCGTCATCACACTGAAGAAGCTCACGTGATGTGGGCGTAACGCGTATGTGGGCGTGGCTAGCTGCTGATGGCTGACGGGACGCTCCTGCACAATACACATGCTGGAAGTTTGATGTCCGCATCTTGGGCAACTTAAACCGGGTACCTGGTGTCGCGGGACGCCGCGACGGAAACCGTGAGCATATATATCCTCATACATAAAAAAGGTATAGTCTTGTTACCACGCGATGGCCATACGAAGAGGAATCTTTTGCCAGCGTGACTGGGCTGCTACATGGTGGCTTGAATAGCTTATGTTGCTGAACCTATAGCTGCTGGCTTACTATTAAGGTGAAGATTACCATTGAAGCAGTGGAAGTAATAGACTATGAAGTAATATATAACGCTCTATTGTGATCTTATCAAGATTAAGGTACCAAACGAACAGTCATCGAGCCCAATTGACGCGGACACTTGAACGCAGCCCCATAGGTCTCATATGACATTTGATCTTGGAAGATCGGCCGATCTAGATTGCATGCATGTGGTGTGGCTGCTTATGGGGGTGTATGTCCAGGAGCGCTCCTGTTGTAGTAGTCCATGCAGCTTTTTATGGGGGGGAGGTAAGAGGTTTAGGGAAATAGCTGGTGAATAGAATTGATATTGAGAATAAAGTTTTGTATTTTTATAGTTTCTTGAGTGGCGGTCACTTTGTATTTTGCTAATTGAATTGTGGTTGAGACCAGCCTTCCCCTTAATTGGGTGAACTAATACATTAAGGACCTGTGCACCGGATATATTACATTTGCATATTAATAGTAAGCATGCCAGCTGCTACTTGGTAACTCCATTCCACTCTTTTGTGATAGTATAATAATTTTGTGACCTGCTTTGGTCACTGATGCCACATTTGCCAGGAACTGTTTGCAAAAAACTGATAAGGGTACCTATTTTCATCTATTTACAGACACAACAGAGAATTATAGACCACCCTTTTGAAGTGTTGTACTCGTTCATGTACCTCTTTGTAATGGAGAAAAAGCCATTGAATAATTGCAAATTAACAACGATTTTATAAAAAAAAAAAAAAATGATGTATTAACACGTAAGTTTCATTATAATCTCTCACACCTACCATCTACCTCTTGGCACATATTTTCCAACATCAGACGTTTGACACTTCTACTAAACACCTGTGCAATGCTAATCCAGTAAGCATTCACTGATTCTAGTTCAGAAATGCAAAATGTAATTGAATTTATAAGATAAGCTATTTCCTAGCTGAATTCATATGAATGTACCTTTTAAGAGTGCAGTAATCCATGCCACTTAATATCTGTTTCTTAGCAAACACCTGCACTTTGAGGGTGTTATTATGATGTCTAAGCTAAACTTAGAATTGTAAATTCCAAAGCTCAAATGTTTTCTGATGCCATTATGTAGATTCATTTTAAAGTAGGACTCCAAAGAAATGGTGTCTGTGGCGGATGGAGCCGAGTTTGTGGTGTTTGTCGATTTATCGTTCAAGCTTCAAATTCATCTGTAGTAATATTATCAAGTAAAATAGTTTTTGTTTTTTTATTAGCAAATATAGAGTCCTATTACTAGCTATCAGGGAGTGAGATGTTGAATAATTAACACATTGCACTTTGCTGTAGTATGGATTGGCAGAATCCGGACAACAGCGTGTAGCACAAGAGAGGAAAACAATTAAAGTGGGGTGAAACTCAAGTTTAATCTGTGGTTTAAAGCATTAACCACAGCATAAAACGTATAGTTAAATTCATATTATTGGTTTGTAAGTTACTGGAAGGGTTAATGCTCAAACTTCTCACCTCACTCACAAGCTAGTTGATAAGATTACTTTTGCAGCACCAAAATAATTAGATTGAGTTGAGGAGTACTAAGAAACATAAAAAAATACAGAAAGTTTCTGCTGTATCCTGGGGGGCTACAGAAAACTTTCACAAGCACTGACAAGCTCTGGGTGTCAAGGTCCAGTGGTTAATACATTTTGGGTGACAAGCAATGGGGACCAAGTAGCAGTGGGGCGTGTCTTCATCTCTAAGGGGGCTCCAGGCAAACATCTTCTTGGTCTGTGCCTAGAAATGGCCCTGCGTTTAAATATTCTAGTGCTGGTTAGACACATATCTGCTGATAAAAGAGAATTGGCCAGATGCAACTGCTAACTGATGGCTACTGCATTGGGACCCTAATGATTTTGTGCACCGAGTTACCCCTCCCAAAATGTTTTTGCTGTATACATTATTGTTTGACTTCTCCAAGTCTAGTGGAGCTTTGCTTTCATGTTGGGTCATGCATTTCATAATGTATCACCTCCTCCTCTGACTCAGTATCACAGTAAGTTCTGGAAGCTGGCACCTTCTGCTTCAAAGTGTCTGTGGCATTTAGCACATAAGGAAGCAGAGAGAGCCTGTAATGCACTCCATGCAAACTGGATACTATGTACCTGGGAAGAAAAGAAAGAGGAGGTGGATTTTATTGACCCATGCTGAGTCATCAACAATACTGTATCTATTCTTTAAAGGGTTCCTGAACTAACATGTGGCATGGGGCCTGATGCACAAACCGCTAGTTAAATTGTTAATTGGTAATGCAGGCCAATTTTACTGCTACTAACATCAGGGGAGTAGCATGCATTATGCAATTAGCACAACACATGTGTTGGGTAGCATGCACATTGCTATTATAGCATGTGGTATGGAACATGCGTAAATTTACAGGGCAGTTTGTGCATTAGGCCCTTGATGAAATAAATATAGGTGCATATAGTATATTAGTCCTACTAAGAAATTGTCTGATGTCCCTTTCATTTTATCCTGCACAACAAGAGTTAACAGAATTAGTTCTGTCTATGCAAATGAAGTAGTCAAGAAGAAAATCAAATTTAGCCTGATGTCCTGAAAAGAAAATAGATGACAAAACATTCTTTATCTGATTGAAGAAACAATGGTGATAAGGTTTTAGTGCTGAAAGTTAACATTGTCATTGCTTCTGATCTTCACAAAACAAATGGGACTTTTCTGAGTTACCATTGACTTACATTAAATGTGAATAACACCCATAAAAAAGCATTACTGCAGTGCAATGTAAAACAGAAATATTGCAAAACATGGGTCAAATGGGATGACAATGAAATACATAAGACATGCCACAAATGAAAAATCGTAATGCCGCATGATGCACTCACATTGTAATTAGTAAGATCGGGCCCCTATATATTTTGTTATTTATTTTCTGCAGATTAAATGGTAAGTCTACAGTTTTAACAGGACATTAATAAATACTGTTTTTCTATGATAATTATTTTCATCAGTAGTGGTTAGTAGCGAAAATGGAATGTACATGCTTACAAAAAGGGCCAGTCTCTTTTTTCGTCTTTAAAAAAAAAGAAAAGCAGAAAGCACACCTTTCATTTCCCTGGTTCAAATATATGTGCTCCTGGCAAGTAATTCAATTCCCTATTACCAATTTTGGGAAAAAAGTTTTAGTGAATTACAGACCTTAAAGACACTCTTCTTTTGCAATAGATTTTTCATGACAGATGGAAATACAGCCTGGGAGATGATGAAACTATTCCATATAAAGCTCATAAACTTTTTATATTCCCTTTCACAAGTTTATTATGAAATAAAATGAGTAAAAGTGTGTTTGACCTCAAATTAAAATAGCTTTGGGAAGGATTAGAATTATCATTTATTTTCTGTTGCATCTTTTCTCCAGAATTTTATGTGAGGCCTGTTGAGGAAAGGGTTTATGTTACTGTCAATTAAGCTATATCTTCGAATGAAGAGTGGTGTTGTACAGATTTAGAAAGAGACAAACAGAAGCAAGCAGCCACCCAGCAATTACTTATGTGGAATCCAAAGTATGTGCCTGAACAGTCTGAAAACCATTTCACGACTTATAGTAAGCATTTACCTATCTCCTGTATTTAAGGGCATGCCCTTCTGCAATCATATTGTTGATGGCTAGACAGAATTTAGCTAACAATGCCCTGAGAGTTTAACACCGCAGGTAGAAGGATCATCAAAGTGACACAAAGTAGACCAATAATAGTGGTAACGTTGAACTTTATGTACAGATAAGAGGCCAGGATTTCACTAATAAATTATATGTCTAAGAAGACCAAAGATTCACTTTATAATTTATGAAATGCAGTGCTAATAATTGATTTTAACCTGTTATCAAAAAATGTTATTTGTGAAGGGAGGCATAATTGCTATTTTAACAAAAGATGCTTGTCATAGCAACCATCCATCCTAGTAGACAAATTTTTACTCAGGAGTATTTAGCAAAACTAGACTATGAAAGAACTTTGCACAAGTAACTTGGCTATTTAAAGATGCAAAGGTGGTCTAAAAGAAGGTGGAATCCATGGAAATTTTAAACTGATTCTCCCTGAATTCTTTAAATTTTGGATATACCAGTCTGCATGGGTGACAAAGCATTAAAAAGGTTTGGGAGGGAGGACCCATAAATGTATAAAATGAGCACACAGAACTTGGAGCTCAGTATATATTAAAGTGTACTGCAACAAAATATTTTTTAAAAATGTATTTTTTCAAAAACTACAAGGTTTTTATTAAATGTTATTGCTTTGTTTCCACTATTCCCAACAACCAATCCGAGTTGCACAATTTTTTTGAAATTTATGCAAACATTAATTTATTCATTTACAACTTCCACATTCGTAACATCTCATAACATGCAACATTTATGAATGGATTACGCAAAATCAGTTTAATTTCAAAATTGTAATTATGTGTAATTGTAATTGTGAAATTTTGCACAAAATTTCACATGAATAAATGTAGCAAATTACGATCATCACTAATGTTACATAACAGGTAACATCCCTGCTGTGTGTAAAGAATGAATACCCACTGTGTGCATGTCTTATCCAGTCCCTAAGCCACACAAGAGAGGTGGCTGTAAAGTGTTGATGAATCACTTTGCACTCATTTTGGGCAAATGCATTAACTTATGTCCTTCGTTAGCTGCTAAATTAATGCTACATTTTGTTCATTACTCTTTTTGAAGTTGGAAGTGATGGTGATTAGTCGGTTAATCTACAGAAAAGGCACTGGATGGGATTCTCAAATCATGCTTATGGAAGCTGCAGACCCCACCACAGGAAACACCACCATTACATTGAGCTATATTTTCCTTCATTCTTTTAGATACGATCCATTTCCAACCACCAGCAAGCAACTAGCTAAGAGGCTATGCCCCTTACCAGGCTACTGTAAATTTATTTCACGGCTGTAATGTCTTGGGTTGGGGGTCTATACTGAGGAAGAGCTGTGGGCAGCATATACAACAGTTTAATTCCTTTTCATCGCTGGTGGATGTGATCACCATTCATCTAGCAAACCAAAACATGGAAAGTTTTCCCATCACTACCTTTGACCTGTTTTGATGGCAGCTGTATCAATCTTGGATTGTTATTGTTGCATACGGTTACTTTATTTATGCATAAAATAAGCATGGCTTAGGATAGTGCCGGGATTGCATCTCCTGATTTGGGATATATGTTGAATGCTATACAGAGCACATCTGCTACAGTCACTTCAGGAGCAGTGTGATGCCTTTTATTTAGAATATTTACTGCCTCTATGATATAGTATGGATTGGATGCTAAAGAACTGATTTCTCTTTTTAATAGTTGTTGTTGGTTGTTGTATTGTGTGTGTTGTTCATTAAGTAATTTCCAAGCTAAAATACTTTTAAATGTAAACTTACTAGCTCAGCTCAATAAAGTATAATTCAGAATCTTATTTGATCTCTATGTACAATGCCGCAATATAGTTATCCACAAGTCCTTTTCTTTTCCTTAAATCTTTGTACCTTAAATGTCCTCCTCATGTTGCTAATCGGGCGCCTCTGGGCACCCAAATTTACCTACATAGCTGCTTCTCCCAGCTTTGCAGAAGCCGCGATTTGCAGTAAAAATGGTAAATGTTGGCACCAGTAAAAATTTCTGCTTTTCTGCTTCTAGTCTAGCATTTATCATAGGTGCCTTTGGGGCACCTTTTCTTCCGTAAGGGCTCCTGCACCCTTTTTTCACGATTTGGTAGCAGATATCCAAGGAATCATTTTGGTTATGCTGGGCAACTTTTGCATTTCTACACCAGTTTTGCTCTGGTTTTCCCTGCACTGGTTTTGATAAGAATAAAATTAAGAAGAGGAATAGGATTAGAGAGAGGAAGATGGATGAAATATAGGCAATTAGGTTATTTCTCATTGCCTTTATTTTATATGCTAATAGGTGCCTTCCCGCACATATCACAAAAAAAGTAGGCAGTTAAAATCTGACAGAACCAGCAGGTTTTGGGCCAGTCCATCTCCTCATGTGGGAGTCTCAGGGGTTTATTTGTTTTCAACAGCATTTCCTGAACAGCAGTTTAACTGCCAAAATAGTAAGATACCAGCCGGCCTCCCTACTCACTTGCAAACTATTTTGTCAGTTAGACTTTGCAACTGCTGTTCAGGAAATGCTCTTGAAAACAAAGAAAACCCTGAGAATCCCCCATGAGGAGATGGATTGGCCCCAAACCTGTCTGTTCTGTCAGATTTTAACTGCATACTTTTTTCACAAGAGTGGTCCTTTAAAAGTGCAAGGGAAAAATAGTTTTAAATTTGGTAACATTTCATTTAAAAAAAAAATGACAATAGCATGGTCACAATAGCATGTATGGGGGATTTGCCATTAACCGCTAAAGTTGGCACACAACTACATGAAATTACACAAAACTATGCATAATTTGGAAATTACACTTCCGAATAACAGTTACAAATGAAATAAATTACTTTTTACCCCCAAAATGTTGCAATACGATTTTGAATCATAATTGCAAATTGCAATGTGAAATGACAATTAAAGAGAACCCGAGGTGGGTTTGAAGAATATTATCTGCATACAGAGGCTGGATCTGCCTATACAGCCCAGCCTCTGTTGCTATCCCAAACCCCCCTAAGGTCCCCCTGCACTCTGCAATCCCTTATAAATCACAACCACGCTGCTGACAAACAGCTTGTCAGAGCTGGCTGTGTTTATCTCTATAGTGTCAGTCTGCTGCTCTTCCCGCCTCCTGCAGAACTCCAGTCCCCGCCTGCATCCCTTCCCTCCTTGCTGATTGGAGGGAAGGGATGGGGGCAGGGACCGCAGCTATGCAGGAGGCGGGGGAGCAGCTGAGACTGACACTACAGATGTAAACACAGCCTCACAGCATGGCTGTGATTTATGAGGGATTGCAGAGTGCAGGGGGACCTTAGTGGGGTTTGGGATAGCAACAGAGGCTGGGCTGTATAGGCAGATCCAGCCTCTATATGCAGATAACAATCTTTAAACACACCTCGGGTTCTCTTTAAGCAAAATTTGTCCTCATCACTAGTTGTAGTTGAATCAGGCCCTTACCTATTTTTCAAAAAAAACTAAAGAAAAAGAAAAAAAAGAGAAGGGTCCTCACTTTATGGAATTATTTACATAGCAGTTCGCTGGGTGCCTTGCATGTACCTCTGGCCACTGTATGTTGGTATCTATTGGGTCTGCTTTCTTCCACCCACCGCAACTTTAGGCAGCTGCTTTAAAAGTCCTGTGAGTACTCACTATTAGTGGATGTCCCAGCTAAGCATGTGAGACAGAGGGATCCCCTATTTTGGATGGCCCCCTCATCCCGCATTCTACCTGCGCCCACGTGATTTCTCAGTGAGGGTTCGACATGGGGTCACAGCTATGGGTAAGTCCGGCATCCTGTAGCTCTGCCCACCTACATGTTTCAGTCAATCACAGCCTTCCTCAGGGTGTAGGGTGTGGCAGGGAGGCTCTAGTCCACTTATATAGTTTCTGAAGTGATCACCTGACTCTGTTTGTCAGCACCATTTTGATTACTGGAAAAGTGCCCATCCTATACGTCCTACAGGTATATATACATCCTAATAGGTATATCCTTATCTATTTTTCATCATGTTTATCTAATGCCGTTTAAACACATAGCAAGGGGGAAAAAAGAGTTCGAAATAAGAGCAAATAAATTATGCTTGAGTAAAGTTAATCAGAAACTACTTATTCTGAGTGTTTTTTGCTGCTTGGAAAGTGCTGATAAACTATTTTAAACATGAACTGAAAAATAGATAAGAAGAGATAATTAATTACATACGTTTTATGTAGTAACACCACACAAAAAAGGAAATTCATCTGAATCGGTCATTAGGCAATGGGAATCTTCTGTCTTTTCCAACCACCTTACAGAAGGTCAACTACTGAAATAGTTTCCATTGTCAAACTGGGAAATCTTTAAAATGTATTTTGTGATAGATCTACAAGAACAGTTATAACTTTTAATACCAAGGGAAAATTGCAAAATTTTCAAAAGACAAGAATGAGTCTTTGTAATGTTCATAGTCCCAATATGTATAAAATAAGCATTACGGAGGTAAACTTGTTTTGATGCAAGTTTTAAATGACTCCCCCTAGTATTTAGTAGTGGTTTCTCTAATGATTGTTTCCACTGAGTAAATATAATATATTTAGCGTAAACCATCTGTTATAGTCTATTCTGAATGATAGTTTTTATAAATACGTTTAGGCTAGGACAAAAGAGTTATAGTAAATGCAATTTTAATTGGAAGTTTTGCATTTAGTGAATAATCTACAAGCCCAACATCTGTCAAGTAAGTCAATGTACTAACATATTGAAAGTTTTAGTCATGAACTCAAACTTTTTTCATTATTGCATGGCAAAACTTTGAGTTTGGACACAGTTCTAAAAGCTACAAAAAAAGAACATTCACTTTTGCTTTCAAACAGCATTATCTGTAATTTACATAAACAGAACAAGAAAAAGACAAGAAATATATAAGCTCTATGCCCAAAATGTAAAGTTGTAAATTAGTAAAAAAACTGTGAGATAGAATTAAGGAGGAGTGTGGCCTGATTAAAGACAAATCTTGTTTATACAAAATACAAAACTTTATTTATCAATTCCAAGACATCACAAAATATTACAAAAAGTTAAAATTCCGCCACGGTACCCCAAACCCCCATGTAACCCAAACCACCACCCCAGAATCAGGGACACCAATTGCCCCCACTCCTACCCACTAGGTAAACTAGGCCATATAGGACATGTGCACATGAACTGGTTGTATGGCTGCGCAGCCAAAAACAAAATTATATATGGAACAAGCTATAGCTGTACTGAGATCACTCAGAGAAAAGTACTTGTTGTTTCAATCGCTATGCACTAAACTGCTCCATTATGTTCAATAATTGATGATTCTGTTATGCAAAGTTTGATATTGTGCAAATCCTGTACAAGTGGAACATTGCACCAAAATAAGCCAACTTCTTTCCGTTTTCATAGACTCTCAGACCACCACAGCCATATATATCACTATAACTTGAGCAGTATAAAGGTGCCAGTTAATCATGCAGATAGCAGAAGCGCACAGGCTATAGTTCCTATATGGAGGACATCAGCATCAGTGGCAAATGCGTATGATATAAGCAAGCAATGTGTCATAGCCAGTCAGTTATGCAAGTCATGAAAGCACATGCAATGGCAGTTCACATGGAGTTAGCATCATCAAAGCGTTTGTCAGATAGCCAAGCAAGATAGCTGAGTTTTGTTGGTGTAACATGCCCGCAGGGCTCTTACTGTGTCCTTAGATGCGGTAGTTCACCGGTTGTGGTTGTCAAGCCGTGGCGCTGAGAAGTTTCAGAGAGTCTCTGTGCGGATTCCATGCGAAAGTGGACGAAGTGGCTGTGTGGGAGGAAGGGAGCCAGGAGCCCCGGTGCGGAGGCTTAGGAGCATGAAGGAGGCACCGTCATGGCAGAAAGCGGCATCCTCGATCGATTTCGCCGGATCTACCGGCTTCTTCAGGAGGCGTGTCACTAACACGCTGACGCTGGGGCTAAATGTGTAATCCGCCGTCCAATCCAGCCGCAGCCCGCGGCGCCCCCGCCCCCACCCCAGGGCCAACGCGAGCGGGGGGGCGGGGCAGGCCGACACGATGGGCGCGCCAACGAATAGCGCGCCCGGCGCGTCCGCCAAGCCCCGCCCACCAGCACGCAGGCCCAGGGGAAGGGGCGGGAGACGCCGCAGAGCAGCCGGATCCGACGGGGGCAGCCCAGAAGCCCAAGACGTGCAGCGTATAAACCCAGGATCAATACTGTAGATGCCCACAGCACCTAACTGAACCAAAATCCACAGATAAGTATGTCACCCATCTATGTTGGTGACTCTAACTCTGACTATTTGTCAATATATAAATACGATGCAACAAAATACACTCTATATATATTTAAAGTTTAACAAAACCCCAAGGAAGAAGGGGAGTACACACACATCGTTGCGACCCCCCATCATGATGGGGTCCGTGCTAATACAAGCACCTTATGCAATCAGAAATGCAACCCGATTCAGGAGTAAATAGTGTAGTGTGAGATGCCCCGGGAGGCACAGGTCCCCCTCTGCCCCAGGTGAAGATACCACGCAGACGCAGGCTGCCCAAAGCTGGGACTAGCAACAATAGCAGCAATAACATCCCTATTGAGGTGGGAGAAAAGGTACATAGCTCGTATTTTCGTTAAGGCCTGGATGTTTAGTCGCCTCCAGGTCAAAGATCCGGCGTGCTTCCCGCTGCAATAGTACACAATCCATATTGCCACCTCTAGCAGAAACGTGGATCCTGTCCAAACCAACAAAGCGCAAAGATTGAAACCTACCCCCGTGGACGGACTTAAAATGTCTCGCCACTGGGGTAAGATTATTTATGTTAGTACTTTTGATACTCGTAATGTGCTGTGACATCCTTAAACGGAGTTCATTTTTTGTCTTGCCCACGTAAAAGGCCCCACATGGGCACAGCAGCATATATACTACAAGAGTAGTGCTGCAATTCACATAATGTGGGAACTGCCAGTGACGTCCATCAGGTAGGCATATTGAGTTGCCCACCTGGATATAGCAGCACATCGAGCACCCGCCGCATGTGTACGTGCCCGTAAATTTGCAATGTTTCATGTTGGTTTGCGGATCCACAAAATGACTGTTGACCAAAAAATCTCGCAGGGATGGTGCCCTGCGAAATGAGAACATGGGGGCATTGGTTACCACGGTGCTGAGTTTGTTGTCATTGGTGAGAATATGCCAATGTTTATCCAAGATTCTAGAGACCTCCCGATGTTGCGCAGAAAACTTTGTGCAAAATCTGGTGGTCCCTGTGTTCCCACCAGTGGGATCTCTCTTTGTGACCAGAAGTGCGGACCTGTTGCTAGCGTCCGCCCTCTTGTATGCCTTGATCAAAGTTTTGTCCTTGTACCCTCTCTGTCTAAATCTCGATCTAAGGTGTGCGGCCTCCCTATGAAAGACAGCATCCTCTGAGCAGTTCCGTCGAATACGTAAATACTGTCCAGTGGGAATTCCTTTAATAGTATGACTAGGGTGGAAACTTTCCACCCTTAATAACGAATTTGTTGCAGTTTCTTTTCTATATAAGCCTGTCGAAATGAGGCCGTCTACCGAGACCGAGATCAGAAGATCCAAAAATGGCACCTCTACAGAACTCACATGCATGGTAAATCTGAGATTCCAAATGTTCCTGTTAATGACTTTAACAAACTCAACCAAGAGATCCCTGCCCCCCGTCCAGAGAAGCAGGATGTCGTCTATGTACCTGTGCCATGCCAAGGCGTGGCACACGTACATTGACAAACCCTCATCAGAAAAAAGCTCTCTTTCCCACGCCCCCAGGTACAGGTTGGCATACGACGGAGCACATGTTGTGCCCATCGCAGCCCCCTGCACCTGGAGGTAATGGGTGCCCTCGAACAAAAAAATATAATAAAGTTGTAAATTGCAGCAGAATGCTACCAGTCAATTAAGAATAACTGTAACTGCAGATACATAAAACAGATCAGATTGACTTCAGCACCTCTGTGGTTTGTAGGGATATAAACAGGGGTGCCTCTAGCCATTTTGTCACTCCAGGCGAAAAAAAAAACTGTGCCCCCCTACCCTTGTTGTAATGCGGCATCATTTCACCAGAAAATAATCGTAATGTGGGCAACATTTCACCAGAAAATAATCATAATGCTGCAGCGTTTCAACAGAAAATAATGGTAATGCGGCAGCATTTCACCAGAAAAAAATCGTAATGTGGCAATGTTTTACCAGAAAAGTAATGGTAATGAGGCAGTGTTTCACCAGACATTACATTTATTGCAGCAGCGTATCACCAGAAAATACACGTAAATGTGGCAGTGTTTCACCAGAAAACACGTAATGTGGGCAGGGAAGGCACAGAGGGAGACAGCAGCAGTGGCAGCTGCCTCCAACTTACGCTAAGCATATGCAACAGAAGCAAGTAATAGAACACCCACAGGGGTGGGACTTAGTCCAGGGGTGGGGCTTCATTCAAGGGTGGGGCTAAATCCAGCAACATGGCGCCCCTGGACCAATGGCACTCCAGGCAATGACCTGTTTTTCCTATGCCTAAAAGTGCCCCTGGATCTAAATGAGTGTTAGTGCTTTTAGACACTGACGGGAACTGAAGGTTCTAGGCAGGAAATAAAATCTTCATAAAAAGAATAGGTATGGACTTGGGAAAGGAAAAGAGTTAACCTGCGGAGAAGTGGAATGAAAAGCTTTTGGGGAAAAACTTTGACTACAACAGGTAGAAGAGCATGAAATAGTGAGTAAGTAAGAAAGAAAGAGAAGTGTTTGTAAATGAGCACAGTCAACCACAGGAAATAAACGAGATACTGCAAATTAAAGGTAAGTTACAGGACTCCCAACATCTAAAAAATGCACAGTAGAAATATTGTATTTCTTCATATCCCATTCATATTTGATTGTTTGAAATTGTAAATTAAAAGGATTGGTGATTTTGAATGCAGTTTCAATGTTACATAGTTACATAGTTATTTGGGTTGAAAAAAGACATACGTCCATCGAGTTCAACCAGTATAAAGTACAACACCAGCCTGCTCCCTCACATATCCCTGTTGATTCAGAGGAAAATGAAAAACCCTTACAAGGAAAGGTCCTATTAGCCCTAAAAGGGAAAAATTCCTTCCCGACTCCAGATGGCAATCAGATAAAATTCCTGGATCAACATCACTGGGAATTACCTAGTAATTGTAGCCATGGATGTCTTTCAATGCAAGGAAAGCATCTAAGCCCCCTTTAAATGCAGGTATAGAATTTGCCATAACTATTTCCTGTGGCAATGCATTCCACATCTCAATCACTCTTACTGTAAAGAACCCTTTACTAAATAAATGGCTAAAACATTTTTCCTCCATGCACAGATCATGTCCTCTAGTCCTTTAAGAAGTCCTAGGGACAAAAAGCTCATCCGCCAAGCTTTTATATTGCCCTCTGATGTATTTATACATGTTAATTAGATCCCCTCTAAGACCTCTTTTCTCCAGACTAAATAAATGTGATAATAGATTCCTGAAAAACACACCTAACCTGAGAAAAAGCTAGATGCCAAACAGTTAGTTAGCACAGAGATGGTTTATGTTGGATTATATCTGTGCAATGTGGTTCCCGCTGGCTCCTGCAATAATTACTTGAAAAGTTTGACTTTTGGTCAAAGTCAAACTTTCATACAGCAAGAGGCAGGCTTGTGGTGATGTTCCCTCCCACCACTCTCACAGTCTCTCCTCTTCCCCGCCCCATTCACTCCCATAAAAAGGTGTAAATGGGAAGACAATAGAATAGAACATCACAGCAAACCTGCTTCTCTTCCACTGAAAATATGATTTTAGCCAAAAGTCACATTATTCAAGGGGTGATTATAGTGAAATTACAGGATTTTGGAATGCACCACTGACCATAGCCCAACCATAATACTGCTATGTGGAAAGTAATGATAAACAGACCATTCTCCCAAAATGCAGGTTTCCCCAAAGAAATAAGAGAGCCTGAGCCTAATAAAGAGAGCAGGGACTGATTAACCAGCAGATAAAGGCTTTGATAAGCTAAATATAATTCTTTACTTGGCTAAAGCCCTAAAGTTCTTCATTTTCAGAATCCTGTTAATGCATTGATCTGCATATTTCCAGCTTTGTCTGGCAGTTTATTTTTAATTGAGCACACTAAGAGTGTATTTAAAAATAATTTTTTACTTTGTCTGTTCTCCTTTCAGAAGGCAATTAGGTTCATTAAAATTTCTATTTGAAGATGATTAGTTATTTGACATGAAAAAGGCAAAGGAAAAAAAATCCAGTGATTAAGGAAAAGGACTTACTAAAGTAAAACTCAAGATGATGCTTTGCAGTCTGTTTGTTTTTTCTTTTACCTGATAGGGTAATAAGGAAATCAAATTATGTCTATGATGATGATGATGATTATTATTATTATTAAATTATTTTTTATTAGTAATATTATACTTCTACAATTATGATTATTACCATTATTATTATTCATTCAATATTGGCTCTTCCTCCATGCCCTCACCACTTCTACCATCAGGTAGGGATTTTTATTAGTTTGTACCCTGTACATTTTCCTCCTTGCATAGTTGCATATTTTGTTTGGTTAAAAAAACATCCTTCCAGTTCAACCAGAAAAAAATATATAATAATAATTTGTACAACACTGTTCTGAACCCTCATGTATTCCTATCTGTTAACTTTTATATGAGTGGGGTTACCTAAACAGGAACTGCAAAAAAAATGGTTCCATTTGTGTAAATAAATAGGATGTAAAATAACAAGTTTGTATAACACATGCAAACTACAGTGCAGGAAGAGAAGAGGGCACTGGTCAATCCAGAGGACAGCCTTGTAGCATAATATACAATGGGTACTGGAATGTGACTGATTGTTTACTAATAAAGGGCAGACGCAAAGGAAGGTGGAAGGGGAAAGTTAAAAAGTAGTGTTTTTAGTGCATGTTTGAATATGTGAAGGATATGCCTAATAGCAGTAGGGAGGGAGAAAACTTAGGGTGGAGTGCCAGAGGGTGGGAAAGGCTTGGGCACCCTTTACCTTGGTATTGGATGAGGTTATGAGGAAGATATTAGAAAGCTATTGAAGGTGTGAAGAGGGCAAATGTTGGTGCATTTTGTACAATGTAGGAAATGTACCATAAGCGGGACAGAAGTACGTTGTTATAATAATAATAATAATAATAATAATAATAATAATAATAATAATTTAAAGTGCCAAGATATTCTGTGGTGCTGTACAAAGTAAGAAAAACAACATAGGGTACATAATGATACAGACAATGATATAAATCAAGTATGGACACTGGTACAAAATACAGAACTGGTAATTACAATGACAAGTATAACATGATGACTAAAATGTATAACAGAGTGCAAGCTATGAAATGAATAACAAATTCCAAGACACAAAAGGGTAAGAGAGAGCCCTGCCTTTGCAAGCTTACAATATAAAGGCATTGGTCACACCAGGTAAAATGATTAACATGAATGGGAACCGCATTTAAAAAAATGAGACAAATACTTACCCAAGGAGAGGGAAGGCTCTGGGTCCTATAGAGCCTTCCCGCTCATCTCCTGGTCCCCTCGCCCGGTAGCAGTATTTGACTAAATTAGTCAGATACCGCTTAATCCAGCACGGTGGCGTAGAGGTTAGCTCACTCGCCTTGCAGCGCTGGGTCCCCGGTTCGAATCCCAGCCAGGGCACTATCTGCAAAGAGTTTGTATGTTCTCTCCGTGTCTGCGTGGGTTTCCTCAGGGCACTCCGGTTTCCTCCCACATTCCAAAAAAAACATACAGATAAGTTAATTGGCTCCCTCTAAAAAAAAAAATTGGCCCTAGACTACAGTACTTACACTACATAATATTGCCATATGGCAATGGTAGGGATTAGATTGTGAGCTCCTTTGAGGGACAGTTAGTGACAAGATATATATATACACTGTACAGCGCTGAGTAATATGTCGGCGCTATATAAATACTAAATAATTATAATAATAATCCGGCCGAAGAAGGCTTCAGAAGTCTTCAGGGAGCCCTCGTGCTCCTGAAGAAGGGTGGCCCTGTACTGCGCCTGCCCAAGCACGCTCTCTTGCACGCTCACGTGTGTGCAGTATGGAGCCGCACATCTTAGGGAGGACACAGCTCTCGAAGACTTCTAAATACCCTTTCGGCGGGGGATTGAAACATGGGGGAGCCAGCACAGGATAGAGAGCACCGAAAGAGGAGACGAAAGGCTCTATATGACCCAGAGCCTTCCCTCTCCTTAGGTAAGTATTTGCTTCATTTTTGTTAAATGCGGTTCCCATTCACTTTAAAGGCAAAGCACAGTACTTTTAGATTGATTTCATTAATTATTATTCTGCAGTTGTTTTTATCATCCTCACTAACGTGGGTAATGCTTAAAATTTACACCAATACACATGATTACTTTGAGAATTTTCCTAGTTCAGGTTTGGATTTAATTTTATTTTAAATATGTGGTTTCCTATATGTGAAGTAATATGTGAAGACTTTTTTCCACGGGCTTTGTGATATTTGTATTAATAAGTGCATCCTAATCCCAGCAGTTACAACAGCCACCTCGACATGGTCATGGAGCCCGCTGTATGCAGAGTCACTCTACATGCATGTATTCCTAATTGTTTTATTAATTAAAACTGGCAACCAGAAGAATTGAATATGAAATATCTGTTTATACGACTACATTGCACAATATCCACTTCAAACAATACCTTTTTAACCTGATTACTAGCTGCAGACATTGACAGATATCTGAGTCCGACCATCTCCACCCCATTTCCCTCTCATCTCACCCACCTAGTTTAAAAGGTACCTTTCAACATAATTTTACTATGAAAAGTTGTTTTGTTTATTTTTTTTTTTTTTTTTTTTTTTAGAATGAAATGCATTCTTATTTCTTATACCTTCTTCTTTTTGTTCTTTTCAACTTTTCCTTTAACTCTTCATTTTTTTACTTCGAATGACAAACTAGATTTTTTAAAAAACCTTTCTGCAACATTAAACTTCACAAGCTCTTGGTGATATAATGTAGCTCATATTTCAGGTATATGAACTGTATTAACATTTGCTAATGAAATAAGGTTTATCATCACAGAGTTTTGTGCAAATGTACTTGAGCTTCTTTGTAAGTACTGCATGAATTATAAAAGGGAAGAACAGTGACAATGTCAGTAAATTAGTGTATCAACTTCAGAGATGTATTGAAAATACAGTGGTTTATTTTAGTAAGCAAATCATATCCCTTTGTTCCTTTTTGTTTTATTCCATTCCGTTGACATCCTGCCCTTGCATATTTCTTGTTAATCACTGTAATAAAATGCAAATGTAGATGTGTGAAAGTTGCAACGAAAGCAGAACTTCAGGAAAAATCGAAAAATGGCTTTTGGTCTGCACAAACTGAGTAGGCCCTGGATTCCAAAAGTACAGTAGTTATTTCCTGTAGCCACTGGAGCATAGGGCAGTTGAGAATGTGTTCCACATTTCTTTGACTTTGGCTATGGCTTTCCCTTCTGTTTAGATCTTCTTGGCACTCCTAGCTTCTGTCTGTATAGATCTTATCCAAGAAACCTTTGTCTCGCCTCATTTTCGAGAACCTTGAGGATTCCAATTTAGAGTTTATTTTTCTATAGATCCATCTTGTTGCATGCTAATTCCACTTCATCTTTTGAATTTCAGTTTTGTAATGTTTTTTTCATGGTCCTTATTGATAGATGTACTCCATAAGAATAGAAAATATAACAAAACATCCCATCCCTTACCCCTATTTTTGAAGTTGGTTTGTCATTTGCAGCACCCTTTCATTTGTTTTTATCATATCTAGCCATCATAATTTCAGAATTACAATGAGACATTCCAAATGCAGTATTACGTCTAAGTTTGTAGGGTTAATGTAGGTTAACTTCTTTCTGTGTCATTTTTGCAGTCCATTATATTTTGCAAAACTCTGGTGATCTAGTTCCTCTGTACTCTTTTCACCATATTTGTTACTTAGATGATCTGTTTCAATAATTTTAGTTACAGAATTCCTTCATAATCGGCTTACTTGGCCTTATTTAATTCTTTTTTTTTCATTTAAATTTTGTTACTTTTTCTATAGCAGAGTGCTAAAAAGTTATATGAAACAGACTATCGGCTTATAAAATGTGGTGATATAAGTAACAGCACACACGCACCCCACTTGCTATAAAGCTGGCAACCACATGGGGGCGCAAACGCGGAACTACAAGGACACTCAGTGTGAACGGTGGCAGGTAAAGTATAACTGCATGGGCACCAGGGGATGACATAAAACATTAGGGGGACAGCTGCCGGGGGCGGCTAGGCAGCATGGTGGCGTCACAAGACTGATTCCCACAAGATTTCATGCCAATCAAGAATCAGTCTGTGGTTTATGGTGGCCATCTCTCTCCAACCAGATTTGATTAGAAAGAGAGATCTGTCTCTTGGTTGATAGGATGCCAAAATCCCTAAATGTATAGGTACCTTTAATCAAAGCAGCCAATCATGAATACAATAAAAAAACCTTTACATGTTTACATTTTTTACACATGATTGTATGTTTGAAGTGAATAGTAAAAAGTCAATAGTCATCAACTAGACGGTCTGATAAAAATGGTATTGAGTGTTTTGGAAGGAAATAGTTAGTACTGAACTATTTGCCATTAATATCTTTGCAATCAGTTTGTTTATAAAACATTTTATTTCTTTCAAAATAGGGCCCTTGCTATTCAAATTTATAGTCTCTGTGGGTTTTTATTACCAGCTGCAATTTAAATCTAACTTTGATCACTCTTTCTTACTTTTAATTATCATGTGAATTATGAGTTGTACAGCTCTATAAATGTTTTTTTCTACTAATGTCACTTGGCACAATGAGAGCAGAGTAGCACTGCAGGACACTTTTTGTAACAGGCCATTTGTTATTCTATATGGCGCTTGAAATAAAAATAACAAAAGGCAGGGTAATTACAATTTTATTTACTTTGCTGAGAACATCATATTTATTTATTTCTAGATAAACATGACTTGCAAAAGTGAAAGCACAAAACTATTTGCTAACAGAGCAGGTGCACATCTAATACTTCACATCCTGTCCCATTAAGCAGGTATTGATTGCAAACAATGGGCAATGATTAGAAACATTTATAAATGTTGCATGGGAAACAATGGCTTTCTTTGCTTCATATGATAATTGTATTGATGTTGGCAATTTGAAGCATGAATTTCAAATGGGGCTGTCATTGGAAGACATGTTTAGATAGCTAAGACATTGCTAAGAAGACAAGTGGAATGCATGGGACACACCAGAAGAGAGGAGAAAGCATTCGAGTGGGGAAAAGTAAAAAAAAGGTTGATGCTTGCAAACAAAATGTCTCCAACTTAAATGTAAGGTTTAACATTTAACCCCTACTAAACACTTTATAGGGTACAAAGCTTATGACTGCTAAAGATAAAGACACATTGTCTATCATGCTGTTAAGTGTAACCTTTAGATAATAGTCTAAACATTGTTTAGATAATTTGCTCCCTGAAACAAAAACTCTTCACATTTAAAGTCAACCTGAAAGGAACCTTAGGTCAAAAAATAATACTTACCTAAGAAGAGGGAAGCCTCTATATACTCCAGTGGCTTCCCATGTTGTCCTCCGGACCTCTGCCACTGCCTTGGACTCTTCTGCATTTCGTAAATCACGCTCCTCTTTGTGCACCAGCTTCACCATGCTGCGCCTGCCAGCAGGCACAGTACGGACATGCTTGTGCTTGAAGAGGACCCAAGCTTAAACTCCAAAAAGCTTCTTCTGGATGCCTATGGTTGGTCCGCGTTTGACATGCTTCACTGTGGCCATGGGGATCTTTTGGTGATGTCTAGTGTTGTTTTTGCACCAGAAATACCTATTCGATTTGCAGAGAAAGTTAAACCTTGGCCTCATCAGACCATAATAAATGTATCCACATGCTTCTGGGAGACTTGATGTATGATTATTTTTTATTATTTTAGCCAAGCCCTGTTTTTTCCTTGTAAGAAAAGGCTTCTGTCTTGAAACTGCACCCATAGTGTAGACATATGGAAAATACATCTAGTAAACAAGCAGTGTTACCGGATGTACCTGCAGCGCCTTCATTGTTGCTGTAGGTCATTTGCCAGCCTACCTACCCAGTATTTGTCTTGTCTTTTCATCAATCTTGGAGGGATGTAAAGTTTTTACAAATATCACCATTGTTGTTATTATTATTATTATTTTAGTATTTATTTATTGCTGACATCTTTCTCAGTGCTTTACAGAGTTATATAAAGTCTTGTCACTAACTGTCCTTCAGAGGAGCTCACAATCTAATACCTGTGCCCATTTTAGTCTAGGGACAATTTAGTGGTACACCGATCAATTTATCTGTGTGTTTTGGCGATGTGGGGGTAGAAACCAGAGTACCCGGAGGAAATCTGCTGTCTCATATCTCCACTTTTTGAAGTCTGTCCTAATTTTGTTCCATGGTAAATAAAATGCTGTGAAAATGTTTTGTACCCTTCCTTCTCCTGGCACATACCTTTTAACAATGAGAAGAAAAGACTAAATTATTATTATTATTTAGTATTTATATAGCGCTGACATTTTATGCAGCGCCGTACAGAGTATATTGTCTTGTCCCTCAGAGGTGCTTACAATCTAATCCTTACCAGAGACTATGTCTATGTATGTATGGTGTAGTGCATGTATCCTAGTCTAGGGCCAATTTAGGGGGAAGCCAGTTAACTTATCTGTATGTTTTGGGGATGTGGAAGGAAACCAGAGTGCCTGGAGAAAACTCACATAGATACGGGAAGTACATACAAAAAGTAAAGTTTCTGCAAAAAAAAGAAAAAAAAGTTTTTGGTTTTTTTTAGTTGTGTTCTACAGGTTATAGGTAACGTTAAACACTGGTCATTTTTTTTAATTATTTATTTTTGTACATCACAAAGCCTAGCATTTTTATAGGTTTGTAAAACAGAAGATGAAATGTTAGAAGAAATTCAGGAGAAAAAGTGAATTTGATTCATTGATTTTGAACACTAGAGTGGTACACAAACCTTTATAGTAAAGGATTTGTGTATTTCTCATGTTGCCCTGCAAGCTGTATAGAATATCCCTTCCCCACCACTTTTTTTATTAGAACACTCTTCTGCAGAGATGTGGTGGTCTCCTCGAGCCTTTTAATTGTATTTGGCTGCTCTAATTGCTCTTCAGATCCCAGAGCAAACCATCAGAACTTTCCACATTGACTTCAATGCCATTCTGGTTTGGAAAATTTTAGAACTAGAACATTTTTCAGACCTGTTTACTTGAGCCCCTTGTTTAAAACAACACTAATGGGGATGTTTGTGATGAATTTGCCTCTTTTCTCAGACAGAAGATCAATTCAGGTTTACTATATTTCATATTTAGTGTTAAAACCAGGGATATACTCACATCTGCAAAGAATATAGGTTAAAGTGGTCCTATATAGTTGATCTATGCAAATCAGTTAAGTGCTAAAGCTGAAAAGTTTGCAGCCATAAAATCCCAACAGTGTTCCTTACTGTATCTGTGATCTCCAGCAGGTCCCTGCATTTAGATGAAAGTCAAACACTATGGCCCATATGCAATTCACTTTTTCTCCTGTCTTTTCTCCTAGGAGATAATTTTTCCTCATCGATTTAGAATACGTTTTCAGCAATTTGCAATGAATAAAGAACTAAAAAGTAGAATAAAAGGTAATATAAAAATTATTTTGAATATTTTTCTGCTTATCGGTGGTTTAAAAGGCATTTTATTGACAGGTTTGGAAATATCAACTAGGAGAAAACTCACAAGAAAAAGGTAATTGCATATGGGCCCTCTTGGTGGAGGGCTGCTTCACTTCACTGCTGGGAATTGTGAGCACTAATTATATTACATTGCTGTTTGTATATTGTTTTTTGCTGCTGCAATATCTGGTGGATTGTCTGTGTGGTTCATCTGATATTAAACAGCAAGTGTCATTTTTTAAAAGTACAAAATTTTTTTTCTTTTCCCTCTAGTTTGTTTTGCAGCAGGCAATTGGCTAGGGGGAGGGACTAGCTGCAACACAGGTGTTAAATTAAACAGGAAGTGTAGGCCAAACCTTTAATCTTGGTGGAGGGCTGCTTCACTTCACTGCTGGGAATTGTGAGCACTAATTATATTACATTGCTGTTTGTATATTGTTTTTTGCTGCTGCAATATCTGGTGGATTGTCTGTGTGGTTCATCTGATATTAAACAGCAAGTGTCATTTTTTAAAAGTACAAATTTTTTTTTCTTTTCCCTCTAGTTTGTTTTGCAGCAGGCAATTGGCTAGGGGGAGGGACTAGCTGCAACAGGAGGTATTTGGTCAGCTTCAGGACTCAGTACTGAGCTTGCTCAGTCTGTGGCTTGCTCACTAAGTGGCTGCGACACAAGTGGCATAGGCGTTAAAAACAGGCGTTACAACACAGGCACAAAGAGAGTGGTGAGAGGAAGTAGGTAAGGAAAAAAAAAAAAAAAAAAAACCTTCAATCAATATTGTGGTTTTTTGCATTGGTTAGAATGTGCTAGGCACGTTGTGGTGTAGTCTTTAAATTTTGAGGACTCCACCCCAACTTCACTCACTCCACCTCCACCCCTCCCGCCCCTCCTCCTCCCCTCCCCCTCCTCCCCCCTCCCCCTCCTCCCCTCCCCCCCCCTCTTCACTCACTCCCCAACTTCACTTACTCTCCCTTTCCTCCTCCCCAGCTTCACTCACTCTCCCATTTCATCTTTTACCGCCACAGTTTACTTTAAATAATTTTTTCCCCACACAAAAGTCATCATGTTGGACTATGCTGTACAGTGTACATCCTGCAACATGTATGCATGCCTTGATCAGCGGATTGAGGGTGTTTACTGTTGCCCTGGGTGTGTGCGTGTTGCTCAGTTAGAGGCGGAAGTCGCAGAGCTAAATAAGCATCTCGCAACACTGAGAAGCATACACAACATGGAGAAGAGCTTGGATCTCACGATCCAGACACTGGATGGAACCGTTGAAGATGAGGAGGGTGGAGTACAGCCAGACCAAGAAGCAGAGGCAGCCGCTAGTTGGGTCACAGTTAGAAGGGGTAGGGGAAAAAGTGGCAGGGAGGCTAGTCCCGAGTTGTCCCTCACTAATAAGTATGCTTGTTTGCGTAATATTGGGGAGGATGATTCAGGAGTAGCAATGCTGCAGCAGGATGTGCTCCTTAGCAACCAAGGGGCAGACTGCTGTAACGAGAAAGGGAATAGGAGTGCAGCTAAGGCTAGACAGGTACTGGTGGTAGGGGATTCAATTATTAGGCGCACAGATAGGGTAATCTGTCGAAGAAACCGCGAATGCCGTACAGTCTGTTGCCTCCCGGGTGCTCGGGTTCGGCATGTAGCGGAAAGAATTGACAGATTACTGGGTGGGGCTGGGGAAGACCCGGCTGTCATGGTACACATTGGCACCAATGACAAAGTTAGTGGGAGATGGAAGGTCCTCAAAAATGATTTTCAGGTACTTGGAGATAAACTTAAAGCAAGGACCTCCAAGGTGGTGTTTTCTGAAATACTGCCAGTGCCACGTGCTACATCTGAGAGACAGAGGGAGCTTAGGGAGTTAAATAAGTGGCTGAGAAATTGGTGTAGGAAGGAAGGGTTTGGGTTCCTGGAGAACTGGGCAGACTTTGCAGTCGGCTACAGGTTCTACAGCAGGGATGGGCTGCACCTTAATGGGGAGGGTGCAGCTGCATTGGGGGAGAAGATGGCTAAACGGTTGGAGGAGATTTTAAACTAGGATCTGGGGGGAGGCGGGAGGATAAAGTCTCAATACATAGACAAGATGAGGTAAAAAGACAGTGGGAACCTATCATTATGGAGGGTGGAGAGGGGGGTGGGGACAGTGTAAAGATTAAGGAGGTTGGTAAAAATTCAAGTAGCCCATTTCATGTAAACAAAATTGGTAAATGTGGTGGTAAAAATATAAAGTGCATGGTAACCAATGCTCGGAGCCTTGCAAATAAAATAGACGAACTAGAGTTCATTCTGAATGACAAAGGCTATGACATTGTGGGAATAACCGAGACATGGATGGATGAAAGCCATGACTGGATAGCTAATTTAAAAGGATACAATGTGTTTAGGAGGGATAGAACAGGGAAAAAAGGTGGAGGGGTTTGTCTCTTTGTTAAGAATTCTCTTACAGCTGTCCTCAACGATGAGATGGAGGAAGATTGCGAAGATGTGGAGTCAGTTTGGGTAAATATTCATGGTGGAAATAAAAGTTGCCAATTGCTTATTGGGGTATGCTACAGGCCACCTCTTATTAATGAAGCTGCAGAACTGCGATTACTACAGCAGATTGAAAAAGCTGCAGGTAAAAATGAGGTCATAATTATGGGCGACTTCAACTTTCCAGACATTGACTGGAGTATTGAGGCTACCCATTCTGGTAAAAGCAGCAGATTTCTGGCAGCACTACAGGACAATTACTTGACTCAAATGGTAACTGAACCAACTAGGGGGAATGCGTTACTGGATCTGATCATTTCTAATAGACCAGATAATGTATCAAATGTGCAGGTTCAAGAACATTTGGGAAATAGTGATCACAACATGATAACGTTTGAGCTGGTGACTGATAGGCCAAGGGGCAGCGGGACCACTAAAACTATGAACTTTAGAAAAGCAAAGTTCACTCAAATTAGGCAGGCACTAAGTTTGGTGAACTGGGATAATGTACTACAAGGGGAAGACACTGAAGGGAAATGGCAAGCTTTTAAACTTATACTCAATCAATACTGTAGTATGTATATCCCATATGGAAACAAAATGTCTAGGAATAAAAAAAGGCCTCTATGGATGAATAGAAAGGTTAAAGATAAAATGAAGAGGAAAAAGAATGCCTATAAGGTCTTAAAACAGGAGGGGACCGAGGCTGCACTAAGCAATTATAAGGAGTGCAATAAAAATTGTAAAAAAGAAATTAGGCAGGCAAAGATTGAAGCTGAAAAACAAATCGCTAAGTATATCAAATCTAACCCCAAAAAGTTTTACAAGTACATTAACTCTAAAAAAAGAAAGGTTGACTGTATAGGACTCCTAAAGGATGAGGATGGGAACTCAATGGTGGATGACCAAGGTAAGGCAGAGTTATTAAATGCTTTCTTTGCTTCTGTCTTCACAAAAGAAACAGCACTGTTGCAAACTACAGAGGCGGAAGAGTCTCAATCTTCTAACTGTAATATTAAATACTTAACGCAGGAAGAAGTGAAGGCAAGACTAAATAAATTAAAAATAGACAAGGCACCTGGCCCGGATGGCATGCATCCTCGGGTCCTAAGGGAATTAAGTTCAGTTATAGATAAACCCCTTTATCTTATCTTTTGTGACTCTCTTGCAACTGGCAGAGTCCCAGTGGATTGGCGTACAGCCCACGTTTTCCCATTATTTAAGAAGGGCAAAAAATCTGATCCAGGAAATTATAGACCTGTAAGTTTAACATCAGTTGCATCAGTTTAGTCTTTTCTTCTCAACTATTTGAGGGGTTACTAAGAGATACTATACATGACTTCATAGTAGAAAATAATCTTATTTCTCAGCATCAACATGGGTTTACTAAAGACAGGTCCTGTTTGACTAACATGCTCAGCTTTTATGAGGTAGTGAATGCTAATATGGATATTGGGAATGCTGTAGATGTGATATACTTGGACTTTGCAAAGGCCTTCGACACTGTTCCCCACAAAAGTCTGGTGCAAAAGTTGAGAATGCAAGGACTGGGGAAGAGTCTGTGTTCATGGATAGGGAACTGGCTAATGGACAGAAAACAAAGAGTTGTGGTCAATGGATCATACTCAAAATGGGAGACTGTTAGCAGTGGGGTCCCACAGGGGTCTGTTCTGGGTCCAGTGCTCTTCAATTTATTTATTAATGACCTAGTAGATGCAGTAGTGAGCAATGTTGCTATTTTTGCAGATGATACAAAATTGTGCAGAATCATTAACTCTCAGGAAGATAGTGTCATATTGCAACAGGATCTGGATAGGATGGCTATATGGGCACATACATGGCAGATGAAATTCAATGTTGACAAATGTAAGGTCATGCATTTTGGACGTACGAATGGTCTAGCACCATACAAAATAAATGGGATACAGTTGGGGACATCAAACTTGGAGAAGGACTTAGGAGTACTCATTGACAACAAGTTAAATAATCGTACTCAATGCCAAGCAGCTGCAGCTAAAGCTAACAAAATTTTGGGATGCATTAAAAGGGAAATAAAAACTCGAGATGCTAGCATAATATTGCCCCTGTTTAACTCTCTAGTAAGGCCACATCTGGAATATGGAATTCAGTTCTGGGCACCACATTACAAAAAAGATATTGCAGTTTTAGAGCAGGTGCAGAGACGAGCAACAAAATTGATGCGTGGGATGGAAGGTCTCACTTATCAAGAAAGGTTAGATAAACTGGGTTTATTTAGTCTAGAGAAAAGACGCCTTAGAGGGGATCTAATTAACATGTATAAATACATCAGAGGGCAATATAATACCTTGGCGGATGAGCTTTTTGTCCCTAGGCCTTCTCAAAGGACTAGAGGACATGATCTGCGCATGGAGGAAAAACGTTTTAGCCATTTATTTAGGAAAGGGTTCTTTACAGTAAGAGTGATTAAGATGTGGAATGCATTGCCACAGGAAGTCGTTATGGCAAACTCTATACCTGCATTTAAAGGGGGCTTAGATGCTTTCCTTGCGTTGAAAGACATCCATGGCTACAATTACTAGGTAATGCCTAATGATGTTGATCCAGGGATTTTATCTGATTGCCATCTGGAGTCGGGAAGGAATTTTTCCCTTTAGGGGCTAATTGGACCATGCCTTGTAAGGGTTTTTTCGCCTTCCTCTGGATCAACAGGGATATGTGAGGGAGCAGGCTGGTGTTGTACTTTGTACTGGTTGAACTCGATGGACGTATGTCTTTTTTCAACCAAAATAACTATGTAACTATGTAACCTCATTTCGGATTCATTACCCGTGCCCTACGACCACTGTCTCACCATTTGTGAACTGCAAGGTCTATTTATATAGAGGAGGAAGTAGAAGATGCATGACCAGAGCAGGAAGGGGATGTGGCTAGACTTACTGTGCAGGTCCATGCAAATCTGGGGAACTGCTCATGCTCAGTGGCAATGAGAAGCACTGGCAAAGTGTGAAGACTGTAGAGTAAACAACCCTTCCAACAGCTTGAGCTACAGCAATGCAATACAGGATTGTTTGAATGTAGTGAAAGAACAGGAAGTAAAACAATTGTTTTTAGTTTATTCTGCTGCGTTTTCTTTGATATGAAAGAAAAAAAAGCCAAAGATGTCAATAAGATTTTAAATAAATCTTATAGTTGTTTCTTTATGTGGGAACAGCCTAATTTAAAATACAAGGGATGCCAAGAACATTTGTTCTAGAAAATGCACTATTACAAGCATTAGCCCCTAGACTGGTGTTTTTTTCTTGTAAAAACTTAAAGTTACCTTAAGTATTTACTGTATTTTCTATTTCACAGTTAAACTGCATTTAACCAGCCATTCATTTTCTGTTCTGGGAGCCATTGATTCCTTTATAATACACAAGTCAATCATACTGTGCTGTCATGCAGTGCTCGAGAAGAAATGGTAGAGCTTTCTTTCTTTTTGATAATGGAGAGCAATGGCATGTTTCAAAGCACTTTCAATTAGGCATTTGGCTAAAGACTTTGAAAAGGTCTATATCAGACATGATAGCAGTCACACAGCTTTAGCACAAATGTTAATGGATTTGTTTAATCATTTTGATTTCTTCACATCACTTAATGAACAGGATCTTGATTTTTATCTTTACACATATGAAAACTGTTCTAAATGTCTGTCCAGTTAATGAATATCCATCACTTTGCAATGTTTCTTCATTGGTGCAGGGGAACCAAATTAACTGATGCCCAACTCTAAATGACAGTAATTAATACATACCAGTTTACATACCATCCTACTTAAAGGACCACTATCGTGAAAATGTTAAAACTTAAAATACATGTAAACACATACAAATAAGAAGTACATTTCTTCTAGAGTAAAATGAGCTATACATTACTTTTATCCTATCTTGCTGTCACTTACAGTAGGTAGTAGAAATCAGACAGAATTGTCAGTTTTTGGACTGTTCCACCTCCTCATGGGGAGTTCTTGGGGTTTACTTTGTTTTCAAAAGCACTTAGTAAATAGCAGTTAATCCGTCCAACTGCCAAAAAGGGTAGGCAGACCAGCATCCTTATATAAATGCTTTTCAAGGAGTGTCTTTATAAAGAATAAAGGCCATGCTGAGAGTCCCCACATGAAGAGATGGACTAGTCCAAAACCTCTCAGTTCTGTCAGATTTCTACTACCTACTGTAAGTGACACCAAGATAGGAGAAAAGTAATTTATGGATCTGTAAGAAATGTACTACTTGTTTGTATGTGTTTACATGTATTTTAAATTTAGCAATTTTTCACGATAGTGGTCCTTTAAAAGAAGCAAACACGTGGTGTGCATGAAATAGAGGCGTAAGGAAAAATGGGGGCCGGGTAAAGTTTAAATGATAAATACTATTGTAAATTGGGCACCAATTGAAAACAAAAAAATATTTACAGTTGTGCTGATAGCAAAACATTGGTAAATGTTACAAATATTTAACTACAACTAAACCTAACCCCAGTGGTGTAGCTAAGGAGCTGTGAGCCCCGTTGCAAGTTTTACATTGGGTCCCCCAAGCACTCTATACATAACAATTGATACGGCGCACCAAAACCTGCCAAGGACAACCACAGTGTCAGAGGTGCAAGAAGGGGGTGGGGAACAGTTTTGTTATTAATTACTGCTATTTAAAGCATCTATAGAAGTGATTATTACTAGCACAGGACCAATAAAGAGCTAATATTTCGGTTAAGCGAAGTCCCCTCGGGCCCCGGTGCGGTCGCAACCTCTGCACCCCCTATTTCCATGCCACTGCCTATCTCTACTCTCACACAGAACCCTCCCCCCTCTGATGCCTAACCTTAAAGGAGTTATCAGGCAATTATAAGCAAAATAAGTGCTACTTACCCGGGGCTTCGTCCAGCCCCAAGCTCCCAGCATGTCCCTTGCTGCAGCTCCCCCGGCAGCCGTTCACCGCCCCTGCCTCTAGGTCCCCGGCGATGACGGCAGGCTGACCTGGAGGTCGGCCTGTACTGCGCCTGTGCGAACAGCGCTGTCAATCACCGCCACATGGTTTGGAGCATACTGCGCATGCGCAGAACTATTACGCCTGCGTAGTACGCTCCGGTTCACGTGGCCATGATTGACAGCGCCGCTCATGCAGGCGCAGTACATGCTGACCTCCAGGTTGGCTGGACGTCATCACCAGGGAATGGGAGGCAGCGGCAGGGAGCGGCTGACGGGGGAGCTGCAGCGAGGGGCATGATGGGAGCTTGTAGCTGGACGAAGCCCCGGGTAATTAGCACTTATTTTGCTTATAATTGCTTTAACCTCCCACTTCCTGATGCCCAACCCTAAACCATATCCCCCCCACCTCCTGACATCTAACCCTAAAACCCCACTTCCTAACCTTATCATTTTCAAACTGATATATTTCGAAACAATAATTTTAAAAATTGAAAAATATTTCAAATACTATAACGTTCTCATTTTCAAAATGATATAAATTTTAAAAACTATAACGTTCTAATGCTCTCAAAATGATAAAAACTTGACAAACTATTATGTTCTAATTTTCTAAACTATATTTATCGGGCACCCAAATTTCTGCTTTCGGTGTCTATAGGGGCACCTAAATCATTGATTAACTGCGGGTGCCCAAATTTCCTGCTTCCCACATATGATCATCATGTCTTCTAAACACTACTGATAGATATTGCATAGCATCAAAAGACACACAGCATCCATCTGACACCACGGACATTGCCCCAGGGGATCTCTTTTACCCGAGAGAACCCTATATTGTCTATCTTTAAGCTACTGTGTAACTACAGGTGCCCTATAAACATTTAGACTGCAACCCAATGCAGCAAACAAATCAATCCCTCTCTGAACTGATTAGAGAGGGGTTAGATGCCCCACCCTCCATACACTTGGGTTTTGGGGATTTTCGCATACACTTTTCAATAGGTCCAATCTTCATTTGCATCTATTTTAATGCAAATTATTTACAATTATGATCAATAGGGCTCATTGCACTATAGTAGATTTCTGGCATATTTGATCAGAGTGATTGAATCTGCTAGTAAAAATCAATATGTGTATGGCATTGGCATGCTTGGCATGCTTAAAGAGAACCTGTACTGAGTAAAAATATTTAAAATAAACACATGAGGTAACTTCAAATGCACATTACATAGTTACCTTGCCATCAGTTCCTCTCAGAAGCTCACCATTTTCTTCTGACAATAATCCCTTCCAGTTCTGACAATATTTTGTCAGATCTGAAATATATCCGTTGCTGCCAGTAAAATATCAGTTGCTGTCAGTTATAGCTGAGAGGAAAATTGATGCACCAGGTAATGTCCATGTTTCCCTATGGCTCAAGTGGGCGATGTTACAGTTTAACTGTGTGCTGACCAGAAAGCTGTTATGGGTAATGGCCATTTTCAAAATGGAGGACGGAAAATTCCATTGATCACAGTGAACAAACAGGACGCGGGACAGGAGAAAGACACTGAGGAGTAGACTACATGGAAGGTAAGTATGACTTGTGTATGCTTATTTTGACTTTTAATTTTCAGTTCAGGTTTTCTTTAACACTAATCTCCCTCCTTCTGTGCCTAACTGTAAAGTTAATCCCTTTCTTACAACTCAACCCTTCCCTTAAAAGTCCTAGTTTTAGGGGCTACCCTAAATTAATCATCTATGCAACCTATTCTCCTAAAATTTTCTTCAACAGATACCACTTACCTATCGAGATATTGTTTTAGCTAAGCTAACAAAATTATTTTCCCCATCTTTAGCCATTAATTCTAGGCAAACAGTTATTTGCCATAAAATTGATCTAAAGCATAATAATAGCTTAGTAACTTATACTTACGTTTACGTATACTTACCATAAACGCTGTATTAGTGTTGAAATAAAGTAATTAAAAACAAATTAAGATAAGAGAGAGTAAAGACATAATTTAATAACCAGAGGATTATTACTATGTAAAGCTTTGGTCTTCCTTCTTCTTAGTCTTCTGTCAGGGACCACTGCAGCAGAACAGTATACCTCCATGTATACCCTCCTGGACGAACACTAACATTGGGGATAGAGATGGGCCGAACCTCCGATTTTTGGTTCGCGAACCGGGTTCACGAACTTCCACGAAAGTTTTGGTTCGCGCAAACTTTCATGAACCGCAATAGACTTCAATGGGGAGACGAACTTAGAAAACTAGAAACACTTATGCTGGCCAGAAAAGTGATGGAAAAGATGTTTCAAGGGGTCTAACACCTGGAAGGGAGCATGGAGGAGTGGGATACATGCCAAAAGTCAAAAGGAAAAATCTGGATTTGACGCAAAGCAACGTTTTAAGGGCAGAAATCTCATTGAATGCTAAATTGCAGGCCTAAAGTGCTTTATAACATCTTGCATGTGTATACACCAATCAGGTAGTGTAATTAGTGTACTGCTTAACACTGACACACCAAACTCACTGTGTAACACACCGCAAACAGCGGGTTGTGTAGTGACGGCCGTGCTGGACTGGTGCGCACCATGGCGAGAGTGCAGGCCGCGGTGGTTTTCAAGACCATATTGTCGCCGGGCTGTGGTAGCTCAATGAAAGAACAACAGTGACTGTCCAGCTGATCAAATTTGGTCTGTCCACAATTAAGCAATGACCTTATTATCTTCTTGTATGTAGGTAGGCATAGGTCGGTGCCCCAGTAGTTAGCTAGGCATAGTTGGGAGTCCCAGTATAGGTAGGTAGGCAGGGGCTGGGTGGCACATTAATAGCAATTACCAAGGTCCAGCTGCAACAGATAGGGCTGTATAATGCAGTGTCAGTGGGCAACATAAAAAAAGAGCCTAACTAATCTTTCCCTAGGAGAAACAGTCTGCAGCAGCTTGCCCTACTCTCACTATAGTAGGCACACAAGTGAGTGTAATGGCCGGCGCTCCCTTCGTCTTATATACAGGGGGGAGTGGCTCCAGGACTGAGTGTAGCCTGATTGGCTACAATGTGCCTGCTGACTGTGATGTAGAGGGTCAAAGTTGATACTAATGGAGCATTATGGGGGCAAACCGAACTTCCGGGAAAGTTCGCCTTCGGTTGCGAAAACCCAAAGTTCGCCTGGAACCGTTTGAGTGCGAAGCATTCGGCCCATCTCTAATTGGGGATCCTGGTACAGAATTTTAAATGAGTTTTTAATTACATAACATCCTGTATAAGGTATACCTCATCATATGTATGTGTTACAAATTCATGCTACCTAATAGCAGATAGAGATGGCCGAACTGTTCTGCCAGTGAATAGTTTGCGTCGAAAAACGCATGTTGGCGTTTGCCCCTTCAGGTGAACACATGGCGTGTTTGACCCTCCCAATGCATTATAATGGAGCCAAACATTGACCCCTCAGCCCTGAGTCAGCAGACAAAGGGCAGCTAATCAGCTATCCCTCCAACCTGGACCGCCCCCTACCTATCAGAATGTCAGCAGAACAGCTATTTAGCAGTCTGTGTTTGGCTTCTGTGCTAAGCAGATCAGGGAGAGTGTGCTGCTGACAGGGAGACTGTTAGGTAGGCCTGTGTTCTGTGTATTTAGTGCAAATTCTTGCTGCTATCACATTGTCCTGAACAGCTTCTTAGGGATGGCATACTGTTTTTTTGTTTTTTTTGCTATTGTATTGCTGTTCTGTGTCCAGTGTACAAGTTAGCTGCTGGAACCAAGTCTTCTGGTCCTAGTAGTGCACCGACCATAACCCAAAAATCCTTCACCATCACTACTGGCATCTAGTATCCACTACTGCCCCTGTATAAGGCCTCAAGGAGAATCAGTGTTTTTTTTGGTCACTTAACTGTCAATAAACTACCTCAGCCTGACTATAGATGCTGGAAAACCACCTGCGCTCCCAGGAACATGCGCACAAGTACATCGGTGACAGTACTACACACCACTACACAAAGATTACCGCCGAGAGGACTAACATTTATGTCTTGGCGGTGTCAACTAGAAAAAACAAGCTTTAAAGCACTTAATTCCACAAATTTAGGAATGTACTGTGATTTCAGCCCATTGGAGATTAAAATCACTCTGCGTCAACTACGTAATTTTTGGTGGGCCTTTTGCCATGGATCCCCTTCTGGCATGCCACAGTCCAGGTGTTAGACCCCCTTGAAACAACTTTTCCATCTCTTTTGCGGCCAGAAACAGTCCCTATAGGTTTTAAAATTTGCCTGCCCATTGAAGTCTTTGGCAGCTCGGCAGATTCGCCTGTTTGTGAACTTTTGCGGAAATTTGCGTTCAAAATTTGCAAACCAATAGTTTGAAGTTCATGCCATTTATTTGTTATTTATTTATTTATTGCATGTATAAAGCGCCAACATTTTTACTAAGTAAGGCCAAGTTTGAACGTACACTTATGTTCTCTAGTGATCTCCAGTCCAAGAGAACCTACCTTACTCAGTCAGTCAGTGATATAATTTGGGCTATGAAGCTCCTCATCATTCAAACACCAGCTGCTGTAATGGAATTCTTAATGGTATTTAGATCACATATAAGGGTAAGTTCACAGGAATGGTTGAATCATGCAGTTACAATGCAGCTACTACATAGTTCAGCCAAACTAGGACTCACCGTCTGTAAGGACTGTCTATTAGCTGTATACCACAACAGAATGATGGCGTTAATAATTGTTCTGGCTTCTATCTGTTAGTTACTGACTATTACAACACTTCTAGTGAGTGCTTAGTGCCTTAGATGTACATGAATAAGTATGGTCCTCTTAGGCTGTTTTCTCACCAAGACATTGCGTTTAGGGGACGTTATAGGGCACATAATGTGCCCCTAACGCAACGCCTGGTGGGTTGGAGCAGGACGCTACCAAGAGCCGCAGAAAGCAGCTCTTGGTGCGCCTGCTCTGTCGGAGGCGCTGCGGAGACCACATGGTCCCGCCAGTCAATCAGCGGCTGCTCCAAGAAGTAAACACTGTAAGTGCAGTTAATGTCAAGTAGCCATGCGCCTACGTAGCGGCCTCTCCCCGCCTTCTCTCCGCCCCTGAAATTAAAAACAACCCATACTGAGCATGTGCATACAGTCTAATGCGGCTTAAGTCACTAGAACGCACAGTATGCTGCACTTCAAACGAACATGCAGCGTTACTGTGTAACGCAAAGTGGGCACTGTAAACAGCCCATTGATTTTTCATTGCTGTGCAGTGGGGTGCGTTACAGGCTGCACTAACGTGCGCCTGTAACGTCTAACTGTGAAAGCAGCCTTAAAGAACCACATCACTGGTATTGCCAGAGACTTAGGCTGACCATTAACACCACCCATTTGCACAGAGAAGCTGTCAGCTGGTTAGCAATCAGCCATTTATGTAAGCCAGTCCTAAGCTATGTTTGAGAAGCTGGCATAGGTAGGTATGCTGCATTATTAAACAATCATACTAAATCCTGATACAATATATACAATGCACTAAAATTACATTCAAATCTGCATTCAGAATCTGAGGCCCCAGATAGCAACCCAAACAATAATAAATGTTGTATTTCACAAAGTACAAAGACACAGAAGTAAAGGAAATTATTTTATCAAGGTGTTAGAGCACATTTTGACTTTTTCCACTTTAAATGGGTCAGGGTGAAAAATAGTTCATTTAGAATTTGATCAAGGAGTTAATAGGTTACTCAGCTCATCGCACTTGTAATGAAGTCATTAATAAGTCATTCGGCTTATCTTTCTGTTGACTAAATGATTAATGGACCAGCCCCTTGCTGACTTTAGGAATAAAACTCTAAATGGGGCAGCTGTATTCTACCTCAAGCAGTAAAATGGTAATGGTCCAGATCATATTACTGGTAATATATGGATTAATGGCACAGCCTATAATGATTATTCTATTTTGTGATGACGCACAGCTGATAATGACTTTGCTATTTTGTGATGATAAACACATTATTTTGAAAGCAAAATATCTTCTAAAATATCTTATTGCATTTTAAGTTTACTGAAGTAGCATCTGTAAATTCAAGCTTACACATATCCTTCAGAACTGAAATGCGCTCGTCATATGTGACAAGAAGATCTATTTTTGCATTCATAACAATGCATGTTTAGATGTAATCGTGGATACATGGCTGCTGCAGAAGTGTTTGGTCTGTTACACAGCTGTGTCCCTTGTGTCACAGGCTCCACCAATGTCACAGTTCCAGCTATACTCCACTGTGATGCTCTGCACCTGCACTCTAACATATGCATAGCACAGAAGGATATTCCTAGAATGGATGTGCATGGAACAACCCATGTTTGTGGACTGTTCTTAGGTTTGGGACCCACTTTTCTAAGCACTTGTGATTAGTAAAGCTCTTACTAATGTAATGCTATGGGGGATTAAAAAAAAAAACTCTGGTCCCTCAAGTGGAATCACACACACATGAGCAAGAGCTTTTCACATCCTTACAAAAGGCTTAGAAAAGTACTGCTAGTGGGTTCTAGGCCTTAGGCAGGGATAACATGTGTTGAAATTGCAGGTATTTTTCCACAATGTGATATTGCATGTGAAAATGCAAGGAATGCTTTCCTATGGGCTGCTGCATTTTTATAACCAGCTTCAATTTAAAATAGCATTTAAAGAAAGATGCAACCTGCACTAATTATTCGCACAACACACACGCAATTCCTCCCTAAAATTCACTAGTTGCAGTGAGAAAAAAGCTTGCGCTCAATCACAGACAAGCACACATATCGTGCAGCAAAACACTTGTGGTGAATTGTCTGCATTTCCAGCAGACACAAGTGAGATCCCTCCTTTAGAGTTTGTTAAATTTGTCATATGGAGTCGCTGAATATTATTTACGTGCTTCCTCCTATGCCAAAGTCAATTTCGCCTTCAGAAGCAGATTCCTTTTAAAAACAACTGTTCATAAATCCCATGTTTAAGAATTAAGAGTTATCACCAAATGAAAACTTGACAGGCAGCCTATTGGGCCAATCAAAGTGCGAGGACCACGTCCTACAGGACCCGACAGGGATCAGGGCGGTATTAAAGAAGTGCACGTAAGTTAGAAGCACACGCTACACAGCACTACAGCACGTAGCATTGGCAGAGGATTTTTAACTCGCAACTGCTCAAATTAAGCTGGGCTCTCTCACTTGGATATGGCATGGTTGCTATCTAAATATAAGTGTTTACAGAATGATCCCCAAGTTGTGCCCTCATATTTACATGGTAATACTGGACCACTATTATTTTTACATTTTAAAGTATGTGTATGTATCTCCCAATAAGTTCTGGTTCACCATGAGCTTGCTGGTTAGTCTATATCTCCCTTTTATAACATGCTTTTTTTTTTTTTTTGCTTCTTTAGACAATTATTGGAAGTTTTAAAAAATGACAAGGAACAAGGATTTTTGACAGCTACATTATTCATGTTTACTGAGAAGTAACACAAAATATATTGTAAATGTTATTATTTTAGACAGGAAATCAATACAATGGTTTCCCTTCATTTTATTGTGTTATGATGTACATACACAACCCCTTGCAGGAGAGGTTAATTGCACTGAGTTCAGAACCGCTGTACTTCAGTGTCCATACAAAATAAAGACAAGATGGAGCTGATGCATGACAGTCCACAGAGGAAATGATATATTCAGAAGCAACTGTCACCTGACATTGTTGTTTAAGTATTGATAAATACAGTGTTGGGACAGGAAAATGCAGAAAGCAGCTATGGTTATATTTGCAATAACAACATCTTGCAACATAAAAAGATTGTGTGTCTTGTGCATCTAAAGATTTTAAGAAGACATTTGCAGAAAGAGGTACAACAGAATTTTTTTTTCCTCACAAAGCAATTTAACACACACTATGGGAGTCAGTTGTTCTAAGAAGTGATGAAAGGTGGAGTAAGACCTAGAGGGACACCTAGAGTGAGATGCCTGAATAACATAAAAGAAGTTCTAGAAACAAAAATATGATGAGATTGGGTCTGAATCAGAATGCTGGCACAAGGCCATAAAGAACAGAGACTCTATAAACATCTAATACTGGCTGTCAGAGGAGAACAAAATAATGCAAAAATTGGAGACATAGTTGGGTGAGCCCAGGCCTCTTTTCAAATATCAAAATGTAGCTCCCCTATATAACCACATCCTAAGAGTCAAGTCAGTTTTCAACCTCAGGTCAACCAGGCTTGTGTCTGATGTGCCACCAGTGTACAGGATGCGCTTCAGATTTCCCCTTAAAGGGTATTTCAACTGATATGTAGAGATGGGCCGAACGGTTCGCCGGCGAACGGTTCCAGGCGAACTTTGGGGGTTCGCGTTCGCCTGCATCAGGCGAACTTTTGCGGAAGTTCGATTCGCCCCATAAAGCTGTATTGAGCAAAATTTTTCGCCTCCATTTTACTGTCAGCAGACATGTTATTGTGAAACACACTGCTTAAGACCCCACCCACCCTCCCTTCAAGCTAGGTCCTTTTATACCATTTGACTCAGTTGTCTGCCTACACTAATTAGTTATGGGACAGCTGCTACACACTCTGCTAGGGAGATTTTAATTGGCCTCCCTCCTCCCACCTCCCCTCTCCCCTCTCCCCTTCTACCCTCCTACCGGAGGGAGGAGGGTCTCTTCTGCCAGGGAATTATACTATTTTTAAAAACCAGTATACATCATACCATAGCCGGGAATCAAACCCAGATCTCACTGTGTGGTGGGCACGTCACCCTAAGCACTGTACCACTACAGAAGTAAGTGAAGCTTGCCTAAAATTTAACATTTATGCTCAATGCAATAGAACCATTAGGTTGCTTAAAGGAGAACTGTAGTGAGAGGTATATGGAGGCTGCCATATTGATTTCCTTTTAAGCTATACCAGTTGCCTGGCAGCCCTGCTGATCTATTTGGCTGCAGTAGTGTGAATCACACCAGAAACAAGCATGCAGCTAATCTTGTCAGATCTTACAAAAATGTCAAACACCAGATCATACCATAGCTGGGAATCGAACCCAGATTTCACTGTGTGGTGGGCACGTCACCCTAAGCACTGTACCACTACAGAAGTAAGTGAAGCTTGCCTAAAATTTAACATTTATGCTCAATGCAATAGAACCATTAGGTTGCTTAAAGGAGAACTGTAGTGAGAGGTATATGGAGGCTGCCATATTGATTTCCTTTTAACCACTTGAGGACCCACCCTTTACCCCCCCTTAAGGACCAGCGCTGTCTTAGCTGATCTGTGCTGGGTGGGCTCTGCAGCCCCTAGCACAGATCAGCGTGCAGGCAGAGCGACCAGATCGCCCCCCTTTTTTCCCCACTAGGGGGATGATGTGCTGGGGGGGTCTGATCGCTCCTGCCTGCCGGGTGTTGCGGGGGGGGCACCTCAAACCTAAAATCGGAGGTTCGGCCCAACTCTACTGATATGTGACATATATGTAAATGTACAATTCCAAGCCTACATGGAACTAGGCTAGAGTGCTATTTACTTTTTTCTTCACTGTAAGGGTTAAGCGGCTAGCAATGCATCTGTACAGCACTATAGACCTCGAACTGTTGACCTAGCGAATGCATCTAATTGCCACAGTTGCACAGGCAAGAGATAAAGGTCCACCACATGCTCAGCTAGTAACAAAATATGGTGTATGGGGTATAGTTTTAACCGGGAAGGGCCAAAGAATTTGGGTTTTTTTTGTGTTTTATAACTGTGGGATGTGTCATGTGAAAATAGGAATGGTGAAACACACACACACACACACACACACACACACACACACACACACACACACACACACACACACACACACACACACACACACACACACACACACACACACACACACACACACACACATATATATATCACTAAAATGTCATAAGTAATTAAAAAGTTACTGCTGTATCAAAACGACACAGCTAATATGTAAAAAATGTCAGGAAACTTAAGAGGTAAAAACCATGGAACGTGAACCAGGAATACTCACCTGGAGAGAAAGAGTGATAAAGAAATGAGACTATGCCCCTCTAAAGGTGGGGAGTTTTTTTTTTACCATGTCTCAAAGGGGAAATATGTTACCATTGACTGCTAAATATTTTTTTTAAATGAAAATAGAAAAAAAAATATTTGAAAACTTTTTGATGTGTACTGGAAGTGGAGTTAAAATATGAATGTGAGATTGGCCCTGTATAGTGGATTCCTGTGCTCATATTCTACAAAATTTTCAAATACTACGTATAGTGAAGTAATCCCCCTTGCAAGGTAAAGATGGGTAGGGACTGACATCCCATTGTAGGCAGGTAGGGATGGAGGATTGAACTGCATCTTGGTCAAGCTCCTGGCAAATGCTCTGGCACTATGAATTTACTAGAGCTTACCAGGGAGAGATATACTGTACTAACATGGAGGAGCAGAAACGTAAGACAATTTTGAGGACAGACACTTTATTACATTGGGCCATAATCAGTGTAATATTTGTAATTACACTTCAGGCTCACTTTCACAAGTTCTTCACTTCTGGCTGGATGGCCCCTTACTCCAAATATAAATATTATAGGATTAGTCATTCATATGTGTCACGGAACAGCCGTGAGAAACTAGAACGCAATCGGTTTATTGCGCCGATCGCCCTGGATGGTAGTCAGGCCAGCGATTTAGAGATTGACATTCCGGGTTTTTTTAAATAGGAAGTTTTTTTTCCCCTGTTAGCAGCTGGCAGGAAGACTGGCCCTGTGACTGCTGATTAAGCCAGAGGTGTAAACTCAAAGTTTGTCTAAGCTGATCTCACATTTAGATGTTAATTGAAGGAGCCAACAGGGCCTTTCATAGACGGAGATCCCAAGAAGCAGACACAGCTGGACTCCAGTCAGGCTGACTCCAGCCTTAGCAGGAAGAAATGAATGTACTATATAATCTTTTGCCCATTTACAGAATACAATAAATAGGGTGGTTATGAGAGCGGTATCATTGGATCCGTAGGGTCATGCTGGATCTCTTGATACCAGTCGAGAGGGGCCCGGGGCCCCTACAACCCAGGTATGAATCTACCCAGGACCCTGATCTGCTGCACTAGCCATGTCGGGTATCATATTAATCTGTATTTTCCTCCAAGTATGAAGCTGTTACCCCCCTAAATGTTACATTTAGGGGGGTAAAAGCTTCATACTTGGAGGAAATGGTTCAGGAGTTACAACAATTCATAAGTTTAGCTCTAAAATCTCTCAGAGGGAATGAACTGTCATTTGCTGGTAGCTCAGAGGGGGCCGGCATTGCCACACCCCCAAACCAGCTTCATCAAAAGCACAGAGCCAGCAGGCGGGCTTGAGTCCTCCACCCTGAAAACATCTTGAACTCATCGGTGCCAGCTTGAGGATATGCTGGCATCCACCTGGTCTGAACTCTGAACTTTGATTGAAACCCAGAACTCTGATTTTTCCCACAAAAAGGACATCTTTCCAGGAACTAAGTATTTTTCTCCCTTCTTTTATTTTTTATACTGGCTATTACTGTTTTAATAATTGTTGATTTTAATAATTGTCTGTATATATTAATTATTTATATTGCTGTGAATAAAAGACTTCCTCCAAGTCATTCACTGTTCCGCTACCCTGCTTATCAGAACACACAGAACTGATCCCGGGTCTCTGAAGATACGCTACTGTTTGTTTGTTGTTGGCTAGACAGAATACCGTTTGTTTAACCGTTTTATTCGCAGGACTAGTCAGTCAGTAAATCGGGTCCACTGGCCCATGCCAGTGGTGGTGGCAGATACCGTGGAATCGTGTGTACGTTGTAATTACCCGTGTCTCACAGGCTCCCTTCTGAGTTGTCTGCGGCTAATTCTTAATGGTTCCTGCGCATTGACTGCGACCAGAGTTCGCACGATCCGTGCGCTGGCACCGTTTAGAAGGCTAAGTGCGGTCGACCACTAGGGCTCCTGTGAGAGTGTTAGGCAGCGGTTGGGACCTGTGTTGTGCTGAAAGTATCTAAGATAGCGCTAGCGCTATCAAGAAACGAACTAATTCGTTGGTGTAGCTGGAAGGCAATATATTTTTTATATATACAGAGAGACGGTGTAGCCAGTACCCCTCCCCAAAAGTTTTATTTTATTTGGCGTGGAAATGTCCGGGAACTACAAGAAAATGTGCCTGGCGGACCTGCAAAATCTTTGCCAAGAGAGAGGCATTGATGTCGGCCGCAAGAAACAAGGGGACCTGGTAACGGAATTGTTTCAATGGGATACCCAGCAACTGCGGGAGCCGGGAGTGTCCGCTGAAGTGGATACCAGCCCATCTGACAATCGAGGGGAACCAGAGACTGAGACTCCTGACCGTACAGAGGTTGTGCATCCTGAGGGCCCTGCATCAACAGTTACGCCGGAGAATGTCAGTGTGGACCCCAATCCCAGAGTTTCTGACAGTACTCGCCCGGAACTGGCCAGTACTGGACTGTCCATGGGTGCTGACCCGGTAATGCAGCAGGCATTACAAAAGCTGATGGAGACTGACCTGGAAAAGTACATGCAGTACATGGAGGCGCGGGAGAGACAACAGCATGAGCTCAACATGGCAAAGGTTCAACAGGCCAGCCGGAGTTCACCGCCCAGCCTCCCTGCTGAAGGAGCTGCAGCACCCGTAAGTGCAAAATTTAAATTTGCTAATATTGAGAAAGACACAGACATTGACTTGTTTTTGCGGTCTTTTGAAAAAGCATGCCGTCAGTATCGTCTGTCCCAAGACCAGTGGGCCAGACATCTGACACCTTTGCTGCGCTACAAAGCGCTTGATGCCTTCGCAGAATTGCCTGCGGAGAAGGATAATGATTATGCTGCTATAAAAGACGCTATCATTACTAAGTACCAGCTGACGCCAGAAGCCTATCGGAAAAAGTTCAGGGCCTGGCAGAAAAAGTCTTCTAATTCGTACCGAGATGTGGTCAGCAGCTTGCTCACCACACTCCGCCAGTGGACTCTAGGCCTCACCAAAGGGTCTTATGGCGTCCTGGAGGACTTGATAGTCCTCGAACAATTTCTGAACATTTGCCCTGCTGATGTACGACAGTTTGTGTTAGAACGCAGGCCGGCTTCAGCCACTGTCGCTGCAGACTTGCTGAGACTTTTGCAACTACCCGGGTGGCTGATACCCGCAGAACTGTCCCATCCAGCTGGAGAGGAGGTCAGCCCAATACCTCGGCAGACCCTCCTGCCCCTGTGAGCCGTCAGCCACAGAGGCCATCCAGCACAGCTTCTGCACCCCGGGCTGCAGCCCCTGGAGAGGTCACCTGTCACTACTGCCGCCAGCCCGGACACATGAAATTCGACTGTCCGGAGCGGAGACAGACACCACCAGCACCTGGATCATCTGCATCACCTGTACCTCACCCACAGCAGAGGCAACCCGCCAGCGAACCACAGCCTGGATCATCGGATTTTGTCGTGTTTGCCCGTGGAAAGGAAATCCGCGACCGAACCGACCAGCAGCAACTTGTTAGAGTGAACGACAAAGTTGTCACCGGATTCAGGGACACCGGAGCTGACATCACGTTAGTTCACTCACACCTTGTGCCAGAGGAGAGCATCAGCTCCAGCCGATCCCTTGCCCTTACTGGAGTAGAGGGCACCCTTTTTCACATAGCCCACACGAGAGTGAAGCTGGATTGGGGAGGAGGGGTCCACGAAAGGGTTGTTGGGGTTATGAAGGATCTCCCAGTCCCTGTGTTGCTGGGGACTGATTTGGGCAAGCTTGTGTCCTACTATGAACCTGCCACGACCGCCTTGTCGCTCACGGAAGGAGACGGACTCTCCACCCACCACCAGGTACTTTATACACTTGGGGGAGCACCAGGGGGAGGTGGGTTGAATGTGCCCAGTTCAAGGGTACCAGGTTCAATAGTGCCTGCTTCAAAGGCACCTGAGTTTGAGGTACAGACTGTCTGTTGTGATGATGCTGTAACTGTACCTGAGTTTACTGTACAACCTGTCTGTAATGGAAAAATGTCTATACCTGTCAATGTCATTACTGCATGCAATGATGATTTGAGTAATGTCCGTCGGTGCCATTCTGACAGTGTACCTGTGCTAGCAGTACCGCGCAGCTGCACTGCTCAGAACCCGAGCTCAGAACAGGTGGAGGGGGTTCCGGCCTCCTCCCCCTCCTCTGACCGCAGGGATGAGACCTTTCAGCCGCTGCCCTCGTGTGACATGAGCCAGTTGGCTGAAACTGACAGCGCCGTATTCTCAGCCGCACTACAAAGTGACCCAAGCCTGGAGGTGCTCAGGCAGCAAGCCGCTGAGCCCCTCGCAGACGGGGCCGCTTTCAAGGTGTACTGGGAAGGTGGGAGACTGTACAGTGAGTCTGTACAGCCCCCTACAGGTAGATCCCACGCGAATACCAAATGGCTTGTGGTCCCGAGTGCGTTCAGGAGACATGTGCTGAAATCCGCACATGGTAATCCTCTGACAGGGCACTCAGGGGTCCGCAAGACACTTGCCGGTATTCGGAAACAGTTTTATTGGCCCCGGATGAACAGGGATGTAGCAAACTACTGCAGAGCATGTGCCGTCTGTCAGGAGCTGGGAAGGTCCAGGGATTCCCGCGGGGTTCCCTTAGGTCCACAGCCACTTAGCAGGGGAACCCTGCGTGGGCTGGCTGTTGACCTAACCAACCCACTGCCCGTTGTCAGCAGTCCCGGCAGACACCACGTCCGACTGCAGTGGCGCAAACTCCCTGTCCAGAACGGTCCATGTCGGGTCAACCCTGAGGGTAGCAGACCGCGACCGGTCCAGGGGAACCGAGCCACAGGCTCCACTAGGTTTCCCTGCCGCACCGGCAACCCGAGACCCGTCAGCCAGGTTGGCTGACACCGGAACGCTGATGGGCTGTCCCGGTGTCAGGGGGGACTAGGCCCAACAGCGCCAATGGCTGCTACGACGGATGTCTTGCTGACAACCCTCTACACAGCGTCAGGAAGGGGAGGTGTCATGGAACAGCCGTGAGAAACTAGAACGCAATCGGTTTATTGCGCCGATCGCCCTGGATGGTAGTCAGGCCAGCGATTTAGAGATTGACATTCCGGGTTTTTTTAAATAGGAAGTTTTTTTTTCCCCTGTTAGCAGCTGGCAGGAAGACTGGCCCTGTGACTGCTGATTAAGCCAGAGGTGTAAACTCAAAGTTTGTCTAAGCTGATCTCACATTCAGATGTTAATTGAAGGAGCCAACAGGGCCTTTCATAGACGGAGATCCCAAGAAGCAGACACAGCTGGACTCCAGTCAGGCTAACTCCAGCCTTAGCAGGAAGAAATGAATGTACTATATAATCTTTTGCCCATTTACAGAATACAATAAATAGGGTGGTTATGAGAGCGGTATCATTGGATCCGTAGGGTCATGCTGGATCTCTTGATACCAGTCGAGAGGGGCTCGGGGCCCCTACAACCCAGGTATGAATTTACCCAGGACCCTGATCTGCTGCACTAGCCATGTCGGATATCATATTAATCTGTATTTTCCTCCAAGTATGAAGCTGTTACCCCCCTAAATGTAACGTGTATGGTTCAGGAGTTACAGCAATTCATAAGTTTAGCTCTAAAATCTCTCAGAGGGAATGAACTGTCATTTGCTGGTAGCTCAGAGGGGGCCGGCACACCCCCAAACCAGCTTCATCAAAAGCACAGAGCCAGCAGGCGGGCTTGAGTCCTCCACCCTGAAAACATCTTGAACTCATCGGTGCCAGCTTGAGGATATGCTGGCATCCACCTGGTCTGAACTCTGAACTTTGATTGAAACCCAGAACTCTGATTTTTCCCACAAAAAGGACATCTTTCCAGGAACTAAGTATTTTTCTCCCTTCTTTTATTTTTTATACTGGCTATTACTGTTTTAATAATTGTTGATTTTAATAATTGTTTGTATATATTAATTATTTATATTGCTGTGAATAAAAGACTTCCTCCAAGTCATTCACTGTTCCGCTACCCTGCTTATCAGCACACACAGAACTGATCCCGGGTCTCTGAAGATACGCTACTGTTTGTTTATTGTTGGCTAGACAGAATACCGTGTGTTTAACCGTTTTATTCGCAGGACTAGTCAGTCAGTAAATCGGGTCCACTGGCCCATACCAGTGGTGGTGGCAGATACCGTGGAATCGTGTGTACGTTGTAATTACCCGTGTCTCACAGGCTCCCTTCTGAGTTGTCTGCGGCTAATTCTTAACGGTTCCTGCGCATTGACTGCGACCAGAGTTCGCACGATCCGTGCGCTGGCACCGTTTAGAAGGCTAAGTGCGGTCAGCCACTAGGGCTCCTGTGACAATATGCAACAAAGCCTTCATCCAGGGAAGAGGATGCTTTTCCATAAGGGATATGCTTTCACCCCTCCCTCCCTTACAGTTGTGGTTGTGCATTCAAATAAGGCAATTGTGAAGATTATCCAAGTAATGTAATTAAAACTAGTGATAATTTGTGCAGAATACAGCTGATCTGAAGTTGTAAAAAGGGGTGGTCATTATCTCAGTGCTCCTGCAGTTCTCTGGTTTCTAGCTTTCAAAGACCTCCTAAAAATAGATCTCAGACTAACAGTTAAGGCACCTTTTGGGTTTGTATGCATTATTAAGCAACAATTAGTTATTAGAGGTGTATCGAACGGTTCGCCGGCGAACGGTTCCAGGCGAACTTCGGGGGTTCGCGTTCGCCTGCACCAGGCGAACTTTTGCGGAAGTTCGATTCGCCCCATAATGCACTATGAGGGTCAACTTTGACCCTCTGCATCACAGTCAGCAGGCACATTGTAGCCATTGAGGCTACACTAAGCCCTGGAGCCCCACCCCCCCCTTATATAAGGCAGCCTCCGTCAGCCATTACGGTCATTTGTCTGCCTGCTATTAGACAGACTAGGGAGAGCTGCTGCAGACTTGTTCTTCTAGGGACAGATTAGTTAGGTTCTTGGCTGCTTAGCTTGCTCCTGGCTGATAGTTATTGCTTTTATAGCACCCCTCAATAGCTCTTGTAAGAGCTCATCCTGTACTTTTTTTTTTTCTGTGTGTCAAACTGACACTTTTGTTGCATGCACAGCATTGCTAATTGATAGTGTGTGTGCCACTGCCAGCAGCCCAGCACATTCAGTGACTACCTGTGTGTGCTGCACATTGTACTACCCAGTACTGCATATACCCCAGTACCTGTTGTGTTTACTTAACCCACCTCATCACTGCATATACCTAGCGTTGTGTTGAGTGAACCCAGCTCACTGCATCTAACTAGCTGTTGTGTTGAGTGAGAACCCACCTGGCCACCTCACAGCATCTAACTACCTGTTGTGTTGAGTGAGAATCCACCTCACTGCATCTTAAGTACCTTTACTGTTTAGTGAACCTAGCTCACTGCATCTAACTACCCAGTACCTGTTGTGTATACTTAACCCACCTCATCACTGCATATACCTAGCGTTGTGTTGAGTGAACCCAGCTCACTGCATCTAACTAGCTGTTGTGTTGAGTGAGAACCCACCTGGCCACCTCACTGCATCTAACTACCTGTTGTGTTGAGTGAGAACCCACCTCACTGCATCTTAAGTAACTCTACTGTTCAGTGAACCCAGCTCACTGCATCTAATTACCCAGTACCTGTTGTGTATACTTAACCCACCTCATCACTGCATATACCTAGCGTTGTGTTGAGTGAACCCAGCTCACTGCATCTAACTAGCTGTTGTGTTGAGTGAGAACCCACCTGGCCACCTCACTGCATCTAACTACCTGTTGTGTTGAGTGAGAACCCATCTCACTGCATCTTAAGTACCTTTACTGTTCAGTGAACCCAGATCACTGCATCTAACTACCCAGTACCTGTTGTGTATACTTAACCCACCTCATCACTGCATATACCTAGCGTTGTGTTGAGTGAACCCAGCTCACTGCATCTAACTAGCTGTTGTGTTGAGTGAAAACCCACCTCACTGCATATAGCTAGCATCCCCCCGAGATGGACAAAATGGACAAACCAGGTAGAGGAAGAGGTAGAGGCAGACCCAGAGGAAGGCCACCAGGCACCGGCAGGTCTGTGTGAGGTGGTGTTACTCTGATTTCGTGCGGACCTGCCCCAAAATACAGTGCTCAGAAGAAGGCACGTGCCATCACTTCCCAAAATCGTGAGGAGGTGCTTGAGTATTTAACACAGAACACCTCATCTCCCGCAGCCACCAGCGCTACAATAAGCACCACATCCGCTGCATTTGACACTTCTCAGGAGTTATTTGGTGGTGGTGGTGAAATCACTGATTCCCAGCCACTACTGTCACAACAACAAGAAGGCGCAGGTACACCACCTCATATGTCTGAGTTAGGTGGCGATAGTATGGACGTAACATGTGTGGATGGGGATGATGGTGGACCACCTGAAGTTGGTGCACTTGAGGAGGTGTCTGAGGAAAGCGCAGCTGGCCAGGAGGATTATGATGACGATTATACGGATACCACATATGTTCCCAGTAGAGGAGATGACCAGGGGGACAGTTCAGAGGAGGAGTCAGAGAGGAGTAGGAGGAGACAACTCCATGATAGAAGCAGAGGGAGCTCGTCCTCAGAAACAGCTGTGGGCAGGGGCGGCGCCAGGGGGGTGCTTGGGGGTGCTCGAGCACCCCCTAGAATTGTCCAAGCACCCCCAAAGCACCCCCTGGAGTGAACTGACTTCAGGCGTCTAAAAGACGCCAAGTCAGTTCACACCGGCAGCACGGAGCAGCAGGCAGGGCTACGGTAAGATGGCCGCCCGGAGCCCTGTTCTGCAGACTTCGGGCGGCCATTTTCCCGTAGCCTTGCTCTCTGCATGCAGGCAGGAAGTCTCGTGGTGACGTCGGGAAGGAAGAGGATCGTGGGCGCGCGGGCGCTGCGCGCCACAATGAGGTCGGGACTCGGGACAGGAGGTCGGGAAAGAAGGTCTTCTGGCTGTAGGTGAGTAAATGGGTTTTTCTTTTCTTTTTCAGGTGATGCGGATTGTGCATATTGGGGTCATATCTGCTACGGATTGTGCATATTGGGGTCATATCTGCTACGGATTGTGCATATTGGGGTCATATCTGCTACGGATTGTGCATATTGGGGCGATATCTGCTACCGATTGTGCATATTGGGGTCATTTCTGCTACCGATTGTGCATATTGGGGTCATTTCTGCTACCGATTGTGCATATTGGGGTCATTTCTGCTACCGATTGTGCATATTGGGGTCATATCTGCTACCGATTGTGCATATTGGGGTCATATCTGCTACCGATTGTGCATATTGGGGTCATATCTGCTACCGATTGTGCATATTGGGGTCATATCTGCTACCGATTGTGCATATTGGGGTCATATCTGCTACCGATTGTGCATATTGGGGTCATATCTGCTACCGATTGTGCATATTGGGGTCATTTCTGCTACGGATTGTGCATATTGGGGTCATTTCTGCTACGGATTGTGCATATTGGGGTCATATCTGCTACCGATTGTGCATATTGGGGCCATATCTGCTACCGATTGTGCATATTGGGGCCATATCTGCTACCGATTCTGCATATTGGGACCATATCTGCTACCGATTGTGCGTATTGGGACCATATCTGCTACCGATTCTGCATATTGGGACCATATCTGCTACCGATTGTGCATATTGGGACCATATCTGCTACCGATTGTGCATATTGGGGCCATATCTGATACCGATTGTGCATATTGGGGCCATATCTGCTACCGATTGTGCATATTGGGGTCATATCTGCTACCGATTGTGCATATTGGGGTCATATCTGCTACCGATTGTGCATATTGGGGCTATATCTGATAACGATTGTGCATATTGGGGCTATATCTGATAACGATTGTGCATATTGGGGCCATATCTGATAACGATTGTGCATATTGGGGCCATATCTGATAACGATTGTGCATATTGGGGCCATATCTGATAACGATTGTGCATATTGGGGCCATATCTGATAACGATTGTGCATATTGGGGCCATATCTGATAACGATTGTGCATATTGGGGCCATATCTGATAACGATTGTGCATATTGGGGCCATATCTGATAACGATTGTGCATATTGGGGCCATATCTGATAACGATTGTGCATATTGGGGCCATATCTGATAACGATTGTGCATATTGGGGCCATATCTGATAACGATTGTGCATATTGGGGCCATATCTGATAACGATTGTGCATATTGGGGCCATATCTGATAACGATTGTGCATATTGGGGCCATATCTGATAACGATTGTGCATATTGGGGCCATATCTGATAACGATTGTGCATATTGGGGCCATATCTGATAACGATTGTGCATATTGGGGCCATATCTGATAACGATTGTGCATATTGGGGTCATTGGACGTGTTTTTTGTTAAAATCTGCTCACATTACGTGTATTTTCTTGAGAAAACCTGCACAATTATGTGAATTTTCTGGGAAAAGGGTCACCAAAACTTGGGCCCTCTGTCTTTGCGTTGCACTTTTAAAGGGAACCCGAGGTGAGAATAATATTGAGGCTGCCATATTTATCTCCCTTTAAGCAATACCAGTTGCCTGGCTGCGGTGCTGGTCCTCTGCCTCTTATTCTTTCAACCATAGACCCTGAACAAGCATGCAGCAGGTCAGGGGTTTCTGACAATATTGTCAGAACTGACAAGATTAGCTGCATGGCTTGTTTCTGGTGTAATTCAGTTCACTACTACAGCCAAATAGATCAGCAGGGCTGCCAGGCAACTAGTATTGTTTAAAAGGAAATAAATATGGCAGCCACCATATCACTCTCACCCTGGGTTCACGTTAAATTACAGTTAGCCCCGCCCTCACCCGGTCATGACCACGCCCATTTTTTCGCCGCGGCGCGCTTCGCGCGCCGCAGGTTGTAGCCACACCCATTTTTGGCGCCGCGCGCTTCGCGCGCCGCAGGTCGTCAGCTCCCCCGGAAATTGGTCCAGCACCTGCATAGCACCCCCTAAAAAAAATTCCTGGAGCCGCCACTGGCTGTGGGCAGTGTCCGGTGCCATGTATCGCCAGCTATGGCCAGCCAGCACACATGCCCTTCAATGTCAGCTGCTGATGCCACCGTAGCGCCATCACCCCAGGGGGGCTCAGTGGTTTGGAAATTCTTTCACGTGTGTGTCTCAGATTGTAGCAAAGCCATCTGTTGTCTCTGCCAGCAAAAATTGAGCCGTGGAAAGGCCAACTCTCACGTAGGGACAAGTGCCTTACGAAGGAACCTGGAGAGAAGGCACAAACAGCTATGGCAAGAACACCTGAGGAAAAGCAGCACCCCTCAAAAGACAAGCCACCCTCCTTCTCCTCTTCCTCCTTCAGGTGCATCGTCTTCATCCACTTTCTCCCTTGCACCTTCACAGCCAGCCTCCTCCACACCGCCTCTTCCCTTCAGCGGTTCCTTCTTCTCTGCCCACAGCAGGACCCAGCTGTCCGTAAAGGAAGTATTTGAGCGTAAGACGCAAATGTCTGCCAGTCACACTCTTGCCCGGCGTCTGACAGCTGGCGTGGTGGAACTATTAGCTCGCCAGCGATTACCATACAAGCTGGTGGAGTCGGAGGCTTTCCGTAAGTTTGTGGCCATTGGTACACCGCAGTGGAAGATACCAGGCCGCAATTATTTTTCACAAAAGGCCATACCCAAACTGTACCGTGCAGTTGAGAGGCAAGTGGTGTCATCTCTGGCACACAGCGTTGGGTCAAGGGTCCACCTGACCACGGATGCCTGGTCTGTCAAGCACGGGCAGGGCCACTACATTACATACACAGCCCATTGGGTCAACCTGGTGACCGATGGCAGCAAGCAGGGAGTACGTGGCTGCGCAGCGGACCGACTTGTCACACCTCCACGGCTTGCAGGCAGGCCTCCAGCCACCTCCTCTCCACCTGCTACCACCGCTTCGCTGTCGTCATCCTCCTCCTCCTCCTTGGCTGGTGCCACGATCTCCTCTCCAGCTACACAGCCCCAGCACCCCAGGGCCTATACTGCATGCCAGGTACGACGGTGTCACGCAGTGTTAGACATGTCTTGCCTGAAAGCGGAGAGTCACACTGGAGCAGCTCTCCTGGCTGCTCTTAACAAACAGGTGGAGCAATGGCTGACCCCGCACAAGCTTGATATCGGCAACGTGGTGTGTGACAACGGCAGCAATCTCATTGCTGCGTTGAATTTGGGAAAGCTGACCCACATACCCTGCATGGCACATGTGCTGAATCTGGTCGTGCAAAGATTTGTGTCCAAGTACCCAGGCTTAGAGGACGTCCTGAAGCAGGCCAGGAAGTTGCGTGGGCATTTCAGGCGCTCTTACAAGGCCATGGCACGCTTTGCGGACATTCAGCGTAGAAACAACTTGCCGGTGAGACGCCTGATTTGCGATAGCCCGACTCGCTGGAATTCCACCCTGCTGATGTTCTCTCGCCTGCTAGTCCAGGAGAAAGCCGTCACCCAGTACCTGTATCATTACAGTACAAGGACACAATCTGGGAGGATGGGGATGTTGTGGCCCAAAAACTGGACACTGATGCGAAATGCATGCAGGGTCATGGAGCCCTTTGAGGAGGGGACCAAACTGGTGAGTCGCGATGAGGGCACCATCAGCGACTTGATCCCCTACGCCTACTTCCTGGAGCATGCCGTGCGTAGAGTGGTGGATACAGCTGTGGAGGAGCGTGAACGAGAAGAGATACGGCAGCAGGAGTCGTGGGAGCCATTTACACATGAACCCGATGTTCCCACAACACCTGCGGCAGCACAGAGGGGGGAGGAGGAGGAGGAAGAAGAGGAGTCGTGTGGGAAAGGAGAGGAGTCAGACTCTGATGACGGTGATGATGAGGAAGGTGTTTCTGTGGAGGAGGAAGAGGCGGCGGAAGAAGAACAACCGCGGCAGCCGTCACAGGGGGCTTCTGCTGCTCCACGTTCCCGTGGTATTGTTCGTGGCTGGGGGGAGGAAGAGGAGTTGCATCCCGTCACTGAGGAAGAGCAAGAGGAGATGGAGAGTACGTCTGCATCCAGCTTTGTGCAGATGTCCTCTTTCATGTTGTCCAGCCTGTTGAGGGACCCCCGTATCAAAAAACTCAAGACAAATGACCTGTACTGGGTGGCCACGCTACTAGACCCTCGGTACAGGCACAAAGTGGCGGACCTGTTACCAAGTCAACACAAGGCGAAAAGGATGCAGCACTTGCAGAACAAGCTGTCGATGATGCTTTACAATGTGTTTAAGGGTGATGTGGCTGCACAACGCAATCAAGGTACCACTGGCAACCCTCCTCCTCCCAAGTCCAGGCAGGCAAGGACAGGACGCTCCAGCGATCTCAGGGTGATGTCGGACATGCAGACGGTCTTTAGTCCAACTCCTCACCTTCCGGATCCACCCTCCACCAACGCCTGGACCGGCAGGTAGCCGACTACCTGGCCTTGAGTGTGGATGTAGACTCTGCGAAAAGCGATGATGAACCCTTGGACTACTGGTTGCGCAGGCTTGACCTGTGGCCAAAACTGTCCCAATTTGCCATACAACTTCTCTCTTGCCCTGCCGCAAGCGTCCTGTCAGAAAGGACCTTCAGTGCAGCTGGAGGCATAGTTACTGAGAAGAGAAGTCGCCTAAGTCACGACAGTGTTCAGTACCTGACCTTTATCAAAATGAATGAGGAATGGATCACGGAGGGCTACTGCACGACCGAAGACTAAGTCAGTCCCCACACACAGCATCTCTGCCTGCAGGCCGCTTGACTGCCTTTTCCGCCACCACCAGGACTCTAGGCGGATTCCTGAATTTTTAAGGCCGCTGCTAGCAGCGGCCGCTACACACATTTTTCTGGTGCGTGTACATGCCTGCCTAATTTTTCTGGCTGCACTGCGGGCGGCTGCAACAAAAACACAAAAGGCATGTACATGTGCTCATCCCCCTTTGTGATCTTTACCTTGCCACGGTGAAGGGGCTTGCGTATCACAATGAAGCAATGACCGCCGGCTATTTGAGTGTCTCGGGTGGGGGTGGCACAAAAAAGATAATAAGGTCGTTGCTTCATTGTGGTCAGACCAAATTTGATCAGCTGGACAGTCACTGTTGTTCTATCATTGAGCTACCACAGCCCGGCGACCATATGGGCTTGAAAAACGCCACGGCCTACACTCTGGCCACGGTGCGCACCACTCCAGCATGGCCGTCACTACGCAAACAGCTGTTTGTGGTGTGTTACACAGTGAGTTTGGTGTGTCAGTGTGAAGCAGAACTCTAATTACACTCCCTGATTGATGTATACCCATGCAAGATGTTTGAAAGCACGTTAGACCTGCAATTTAGCATTCAATGTGATTTCTGCCCTTAAAACGCTGCTTTGCGTCACATCCAGATTTTCCCCCGGGACTTTTGGTATCTATCCCACTCATCCATGCAAAAACTCAGATGTTAGACCCCTTGAAACATCTTTTCCATCACTTTTCTGGCCAGCATAAATGTTTCTATTTTTCAAAGTTCGCCTCCCCATTGAAGTCTATTGCGGTTCGCGAACTTTTCCGCGAACCGAACCTTCCGCGGAAGTTCGCGAACTCGGTTCGCGAACCGAAAATCGGAGGTTCGCGACATCTCTATTTGTTATGGCATTGTAATGTCATCAATTATCTCCCAGACTCTGACCCCATGCTATTATTGTTTAAACTAACTGTACAAAATGATGATTTTCACTTTTATTGTTTATACAAGTAATAAAGGCACATATTTAAGTATCCCCTTAAGCTCAGTAATCATTTAAAAAAAAAGTTTATAGCTTAAATTTTATTACAGGCAAATCGGTTCTTTTTTGACAGACTTTATATTGTTAAAATGGGAATGATATATAATAATAAGCATAATTAAAAAACAATTAATAAAGTGGAACAGACAAGAGTATAAAATAATTGGAAGCATAGCTACAATTAAAATGATTTCTCTATCAAAAGTTCTATTTCTATTTCACAATCTACTCCCCCTTAATACTATTAAATCCTTTAGGAGGCTGACTAAGAATTTTCCACATTTCATTTGGTTGTTTAAAAGCATAGAATACCCTATACTAAACGTTTTTTCATTACTAACTTTATACACACATCTTAATTCTTAAAGTAAATGCCCGAGCTGGAAAAAAAAAATGACATCTACTTACCCGGGTCTTCCTCCAGTCCCTGGCAGCCGTCCACATGGTCTGGAGTGTACTGCGCAGGTGCAGAAGTACAGCACAGTTGATCGCGACCTGGTGAGGTTGCCATAGTGAGCGGAGGGGATCCCAGGACACTGGAACTGTGGCAAGGGACATGTCGGCTGCCAGGGACATGTCGGCTGCCATTTCCTTTAAAGGGAACCTGAGATGAGACATATGGCTACTGACATATTTATTTCCTTTTAAACAATGCACATTGCCTGGCTGTCCTGCTGATTCAATGCCTCGAGTACTTGTAGGCCACTTTTATACTTCAAACAGTCCATTGCAGTGTGATTCTTCTGCAATTGGATCACAATGGTCCCAAAAGGTCCCAACACATGACCAGACTGTGAGAAATACTGTACAATTAACCACTTGAGGACCGTGGGCTTTACCCCCCTTAAAGAGAAACTCCGACCAAGAATTTAACTTTATCCCAATCAGTAGCTGATACCCCCTTTTACATGAGAAATATAATGATTTTCACAAACAGACCATCAGGGGGCGCTGTATGACTGATTTTGTGCTGAAACCCCTCCCACAAGAGGCTCTGGTACCGTACGGTACTCTGGGCAAACTGCCACAATGTAACAATGTTCACAGACAGGAAATGGCTGTTTAGAGCTGTCTGCAAGGCCAGAACAGCTAGAAACAGCTACATAACCTGCCCACAGTAAAAATGTCACCATGTAATACATGTCAGAATGTGAATCTGGGAGAGGAAAGAATTTACAATGAGCAAACACTGCCTAAATCATTTATACATAATTATGGTAAAAATGAAGCACTTTTTTTATTACATTATTTTCACTGGAGTTCCTCTTTAAAGAGAATCTGTATTGTTAAAATCGCACAAAAGTAAACATACCAGTGCGTTAGGGGACATCTCCTATTACCCTCTGTCACAATTTCGCCGCTCCCCGCCGCATTAAAAGTGGTTAAAAACAGTTTTAAAAAGTTTGTTTATAAACAAACAAAATGGCCACCAAAACAGGAAGTAGGTTGATGTACAGCATGTCCACACATAGAAAATACATCGATACACAAGCAGGCTGTATACACCCTTCCTTTTGAATCTCAAGAGATAATTTGTGTGTTTCTTTCCCCCTTCTGCTCTCATGCACTGAAGTTTCAGGCTGATCTTTTCTTCCTGCAAACAGCTTTGCCCTTGTCTGAATTTCCTCAGTATGTGAAAGCCCAGCCAGCTCAGAGGACGATTTATCCAGCTTGTAAAAGATAAGAGAGACGAGAGAAGCTGCTCTAATCTAAATAACACACAGGCAGTGTGCAGAGAGGGGCCTGAAAGGGGGAGTTCATAGCAGAACCACAACACTGAAGAACTTGGCAGCCTTCCAGACACAGGCTGACAAGTCTGACAGGGGAAAGATACATTGATTTATTACAGAGACTGTGATAGCAGAAAGTGCTGCAGTAAGCCAGAACACATTAGAATAGCTTTTGGAACTTGTAGGATGATAAAAAACAGGATGCAATTTTTGTTACGGAGTCTCTTTAAGGACCGGCCACTTTTTTTCCATTCAGACCACTGCAGCTTTCACGGTTTATTGCTCGCTCATGCAACCTACCACCTAAATTAATTTTGGCTCCTTTTCTTGTCACTAATAAAGCTTTCTTTTGGTGCTATTTGATTGCTCCTGCGATTTTTACTTTTTATTATATTCATCAAAAAAGACATGCATTTTGGCAAAAAAAATGATTTTTTTAACTTTCTGTGCTGACATTTTTCAAATAAAGTAAAATTTCTGTATACATGCAGCGCGAAAAATGTAAACAAACATGTTTTTGATAAAAAAAAAAAACATTCAGTGTATATTTATTGGTTTGGGTAAAAGTTATAGCGTTTACAAACTATGGTGCAAAAAGTGAATTTTCCCATTTTCAAGCATCTATGACTTTTCTGACCACCTGACATGTTTCATGAGGGGCTAGAATTCCAGGATAGTATAAATACCCCCCAAATGACCCCATTTTGGAAAGAAGACATCCCAAAGTATTCACTGAGAGGCATAGTGAGTTCATAGAAGATATTAATTTTTGTCACAAGTAAGCGGAAAATGACACTTTGTGACAAAAAAAAAAAGGTTTCCATTTCTTCTAACTTGCGACAAAAAAAAATGAAATCTGCCACGGACTCACCATGCCCCTCTCTGAATACCTTGAAGTGTCTACTTTCCAAAATGGGGTCATTTGTGGGGTGTGTTTACTGTCCTGACATTTTGGGGGGTGCTAATTTGTAAGCACCCCTGTAAAGCCTAAAGGTGCTCATTGGACTTTGGGCCCCTTAGCGCAGTTAGGCTGTAAAAAAGTGCCACACATGTCGTATTGCCGTACTCAGGAGAAGTATTATAATGTGTTTTGGGGTGTATTTTTACACATACCGATGCTGGGTGGGAGAAATATCTCTGTAAATGACAATTTTTTAATTTTTTTTACACACAATTGTCCATTTACAGATCTTTCTCCCACTCAGCATGGGTATGTGTAGAAATACACCCCAAAACACATTATACTACTTCTCCTGAGTACGGCGATACCACATGTGTGGCACTTTTTTGCACCCTAACTGCGCTAAGGGGCCCAAAGTCCAATGAGTACCTTTAGGATTTCACAGGTCATTTTGAGAAATTTCGTTTCAAGACTACTCCTCACGGTTTAGGGCCCCTAAAATGCCAGGACAGTATAGAAACCCCACAAATGACCCCATTTTAGAAAGAAGACACCCCAAGCTATTCCGTTAGTAGTACGGTGAGTTCATAGAAGATTTTATTTTTTGTCACAAGTTAGCGGAAAATGACACTTTGTGAAAAAAACCAATAAAAATCAATTTCCGCTAACTTGTGACAAAAAATAAAATCTTCTATGAACTCACCGTACTACTAACAGAATACTTTGGGGTGTCTTCTTTCTAAAATGGAGTCATTTGTGGGGTTCCTTTACTGTCCTGGCATTTTAGGGGCCCTAAACTGTGAGGAGTAGTCTTGAAACAAAATTTCTCAAAATGACCTGTGAAATCCTAAAGGTACTCATTGGACTTTGGGCCCCTTAGCGCAGTTAGGGTGCAATAAAGTGCCACACATGTGCTATCGCCGTACTCGGGAGAAGTAGTACAATGTGTTTTGGGGTGTATTTTTACACATACCCATGCTGGGTGGGAGAAATAACTCTGTAAATGGACAATTGTGTGTAAAAAAATCAAAAGATTGTCATTTACAGAGGTATTTCTCCCACCCAGCATGGGTATGTGTAAAAATACACCCCAAAACACATTAAACTACTTCTGCCGAGTACGGAGATACCACATGATTGGCACTTTTTTGCAGCCTAACTGCGCTAAGGGGCCCAAAGTCCAATGAGTACCTTTAGGATTTCACAGGTCATTTTTGTTTCAAGACTACTCCTCACGGTTTCGGGCCCATAAAATGCCAGGGCAGTATAAGAACCCCACTAATGACCCCATTTTAGAAAGAAGACACCCCAAGGTATTCCGTTAGGAGTATGGTGAGTTCATAGAAGTTTTTACTTTTTTGTCACAAGTTAGCGAAAATTGATTTTAATTGTTTTTTTTTCACAAAGTGTCATTATCCGCTAACTTGTGACAAAAAATAAAATCTTCTATGAACTCACGGTTTAGGGCCCCTAAAATGCAAGGGCAGTATAGGAACCCCACAAGTGACCCCATTTTAGAAAGAAGACACCCCAAGGTATTCCGTTAGGTGTACGGCGAGTTCATAGAAATTTTATTTTTTGTCACAAGTTAGTGAAAAATGACACTTTGTGGAAAAAAAACAAAAATCAATTTCCGCTAACTTTTGACAAAAAATAAAATCTTCTATGAACTCGTCATACGTCAACAGAATACATTGGGGTGTCTTTTTTCTAAAACGGGGTCAGTTTGTGGGGTTCCTATACCGCCCTGGCATTTTACGGGCCCAAAACCGTGAGTAGTCTGGAAACCAAATGTCTCAAAATGACTGTTCAGGGGTATAAGCATCTGAAAATTTTGATGACAGGTGGTCTATGAGGGGGCGAATTTTGTGGAACCGGTCATAAGCAGGGTGGCCTTTTAGATGACAGGTTGTATTGGGCCTGATCTGATGGATAGGAGTGCTAGTGGGTGACAGGAGGTGATTGATGGGTGTCTCAGGGGGTGGTTAGAGGGGAAAATAGATGCAATCAATGCACTGGGGAGGTGATCGAAAGGGGGTCTGAGGGGGATCTGAGGGTTTGGCCGAGTGATCAGGAGCCCACACGGGGCAAATTAGGGCCTGATCTGATGGGTAGGTGTGCTAGGGGGTGACAGGAGGTGATTGATGGGTGTCTCAAGGTGTGATTAGAGGGGGGAATAGATGCAAGCAATGCACTGGCGAGGTGATCAGGGCTGGGGCCTGAGGGCATTCTGAGGGTGTGGGCGGGTGATTGAGTGCCCTAGGGGCAGATAGGGGTCTAATCTGATAGGTAGCAGTGACAGGGGGTGATTGATGGGTAATTAGTGGGTGTTTAGGGTAGAGAACAGATATAAACACTGCACTTGGGAGGTGATCTGACGTCGGATCTGCGAACTATTGGTGTGGGTGGGTGATCAGATTGCCCGCAAGGGGCAGGTTAGGGGCTGATTGATGAGTGGCAGTGACAGGGGGTGATTGATGGGTGGCAGTGACAGGGGGTGATTGATGGGTGATCAGTGGTTTATTACAGGGAAGGACAGATGTAAATAATGCCCTGGCGAATTGATAAGGGGGGGTCTGAGGGCAATCTGAGCGTGTAGGCGGGTGATTGGGTGCCCGCAAGGGGCAGATTAGGGTCTGATCTGATGGGTAACAGTGACAGGTGGTGATAGGAGGTGATTGATGGGTAATTAGTGGGTGTTTAGAGGAGACAATAGATGTAAACACTGCGCTTGGGTGGTGATCTGATGTCGGATCTGCGGGCGATCTATTGGTGTGTGTGGGTGATCAGATTGCCCGCAAGGGGCAGGTTAGGGGCTGATTGATGGGTGGCAGTGACAGGGGGTGATTGATGGGTGGCAGTGACAGGGGGTGATTGATGGGTGATTGACAGGTGATTGACAGGTGATCAGTGGGTTATTACAGGGAAGGACAGATGTAAATAATGCCCTGGCGAATTGGTAAGGGGGGGTCTGAGGGCAATCTGAGCGTGTAGGCGGGTGATTGGGTGCCCGCAAGGGGCAGATTAGGGTCTGATCTGATGGGTAACAGTGACAGGTGGTGATAGGGGGTGATTGATGGGTGATTGATGGGTAATTAGTGGGTGTTTAGAGGAGAGAATAGATGTAAACACTGCGCTTGGGTGGTGATCTGATGTCGGATCTGCGGGCGATCTATCGGTGTGGGTGGGTGATCAGATTGCCCGCAAGGGGCAGGTTAGAGGCTGATTGATGGGTGGCAGTGACAGGGGGTGATTGATGGGTGATTGACAGGTGATTGACAGGTGATCAGGGGGGATAAATGCATACAGTACACAGGGGGGGGGGGCTGGGGGGGGGGGGGGGGCTGGGGAGAATCTGAGGGGTGGGGGGGTGATCAGGAGGGGGCATGGGGGGGGTAAAAAAAAATAGCGTTGACAGATAGTGACAGGGAGTGATTGATGGGTGATTAGGGGGGTGATTGGGTGCAAACAGGGGTCTGGGGGGTGGGCAGGGGGGGGGGTCTGAGGGGTGCTGTGGGCGATCTGGGGCAGGGGGGGAGAAATCAGTGTATAATATAGCCTGTATAATACACTTTGTAAACATTACAAAGTGTATTATACAATTTGTATGCGGTGATCGTCGGGTTAACATCCCGCCGACGCTTCCGTATGGCCGGCGGGATGTTGCGGCGGGTGAGCGGTGACAGGCGCCGGTGGAGGATCATCATAATGATGGGATTCGCTGCACCACATTCAATGTGATAGTCCTATAGGACAGGATGCAGCATTTTTGTGCAACCTAACAGACTGTGGTAGGTGTGAAATGGCCCTTAGCCATGTTTCTGACAAGATAAGCTGCATGCATGTTTCAAGTGTTGATTCAGACACTTCTGAATGTGTCAAATGAACAAATGTTTGCATGGCGGACCCTGCTGACTTTAATGGCAGGCAAACTGTAGCGATTAATAGCAAAGCCCCATAAATGCTAGAATCATTCTAGAATCACCACATTTGCTAGGTATGTTAAGGAGAAAATCGATTTTTACATTACATGGTATTCAGATTTCCGATTTTGATGTCATTTTACATGCGATTCTAATTCCAATTTTTGATGCGATTAAAAAAAGTCCTACATGCTGCATTTTTTCTGAGTTTTTCTTCTTGTGTTGCTAGCATTCATTCAAAATCACAAATTGGAATCACAAATCGGAGTCAAAAATTGGAATTGCTATTTGCAGTGTAAAAGAAACCTAAAATTTATTTTCTCAAAAACTACAAGGTCTTTGTGAAAGATTTGTTTCCCACTGTTCTCCTTAACGTACCTAGCAAATTTGGTGATTCTAGCATGTATGGGCAAATATGAACGCAAACGGAGAAGGAACCCAGCTTGCTGCAAAATGTCCAACTTTGTATCACTACTGGTATTGTGGCCGCAGCGGCGTAAGGTCCTTGGGGCAGGTATTGCAGGAGATCATGCGCGCTGATGCACGTGCATCTCCGCATGAATGACGGAGCAAAGCTCCGCCATCAGTGCCTCACTGGGAGACTGTTAGATGGCGAAACCGCCATCTAATTAAAAGGAAATACATTTGGCAGCCATCATATGTTTCTCTTTTCGGGTTCATTTTATCACTTTTAACCGGAATAAACATATTAGCATACTCCTTTTTCACAGCCTTCCTTCCGTTTTATCCTGTCCTATCTGGAATGTCTGGTCAGTATGTAATCCTACATGCAGGATCTGTCCATTACCCACTTCTTTATCTCACTGAAATTCTAAACCAACTCTATGGGATTGTGTGTCCCACTGCTCTTTCTTATGATAGGCTTCATGTAACCCCAATCTCACTGAAACTCTAAACTGAATCTCATTGAAACTCTAAACCAACTCTATCAGATTGTGTGTCCCACTGCTCTTTCTTATGATAGGCTTCATGTAGCCCCAATCTCAGATCTTGCAGCAAACACAATGGTAAAATGGGTATTCTCCATTCTAAAAACATACCCTTGAAGATACTCAACCCATCCATGCCTTCTCTTTAGTGGTTTACACTCCATGTTCTTTTTTTAAAAACAACTTTTACAGGTTGCAGTCATCTATTTTTCTCCCTGCCCAGTCTATCCCTTTATGATGTATTTCATTGCATGGCTTGATCAATAACTAAAGTGTGACACTCTTGTCACGTGGTTTTCTAGTGGAATTATCAAAGAGAGGATCTTGGAGAAGCATGGTTTAAATACAGCCAAGCCAGTGGCAGGACAGCTGCATAGTGACTAGTCACCAGCAAAGTGTTGGGCAGAACACCTGTTTCATAGATCAAAATTGCTTCCCACTGTGGCAAAGTCGCCTTCCTCTTTTTTCTGGATTCAGCTGACAGTCAGCTGTGACCTTGTGACACTTAAAGTAGGAATACAATATACACCAGACTACATTTCCCAGCATAATTACATTACAGTAGAAACCATGTTGTGTACATTAAGAGGTGGTACTAGCAGTGCACAGAAGGAAAGTGGTGAGCAATTGTAAGACCTCAGTCTGAAAACAGGACAGTTATAGCCAGACCACATATATGATTCTGCTAACATATATACATCAGAAGACTGTAATGTGTTTCTGGCATGCTACTTGTTGACAATAAATCCATTTTCTATATGAAATAGGCAGTGCTGCATTATAATTCTTCAGACAGAACCACAATGGACCTATGGGAAGAATGGTTAACAAAAGCATAGATCAACTGTACACTTAAACTTCTGCACCACCACTCTCTGCAGTACAATGCAGATTATGTGTGATTGAGCCTCAAGCAGGGGAGTAACTAGACTTAATAGTCCAGCCCCCCCCCCCCGAAAAAATGACAGCATGGGGGCCCCTTTGTCCCCAAAACCCATGAGGGTCACATGAGTGTTCTGCTGTGAAGCAGCGTCTGGAAGCAGGAAAACATTACAGACGCTTCCACTACTTGCTACTCTGCATGGCAGGAAAAGGTGGCAGGGATGTTTTTGGATGAACTTGCAATTGGGCAGAGAGAGGAGGTTGTGGGCCCCCAAAGCTCATGTGCCCCAGTCAGCAGGGGTCGCCAGGGTGATTATTACACCCATGGCCTCAAGTATTTAAGCGCCCAACCTAATAGAGCAAAATACATTATTTTTCAAGTCAAAATATATTAAATAATCTGCACTAAGGTATTAATTTCCAAAACTGACAATAAGCTCAAGCCTTTTCCTTTTTTTTCCACCCTGAAATCTGTATGATGCGTTTCAATAAAGACAACCCAGGCATTTCTCTACTTGCATAAGCACACAGCTGCACAATGCAGGAGATCTTGTTGAATATTTTGAATGCCTGTACTGACTGAGTGGCTGGCAGAAACATGGATACTCCCAAGTTTATAGAGTGTTCCATTAATAATAGCAATTTTAGAGCACAGCGAAAGGGTTTTCTTATTTATCAGCCAAGGAGAAATGTCACTTTAACTGCGCATGCCATCATGTTATGCCCAACATATTTAACATGTCAGCTTTGTGCTAGCAATGAATCAGACCGATTTATAATGAGGAAAAGGTTCATCAGCTTTTACAGGGAACACATGTTGTTTGTCTTCTTGCATCTGTACAGGATTGATAAGAGCTCCAGGTTCATCTACATGCAGGTGCTTCTGATAAAACTGGAATGGCTGCCCACATGAAAACATAGAGTTCAGTACTATAGACAATGATATTACATTTCAGCCCACTAGGAGGCTTTATTCATCTTTTCCTTTAGTTTCAATAAAATAAACCCTATGAAACAACAACTAGACCTGCTAAACTATCTGCATATACAGAACACATCTGTGTACTGGTCAATGTTGTACTATTTTACAGAACTACAGGTACAGGGTTCTTTATTAGAACTATTGTTATTATTATTATTATTATTATTATTATTATTATTATTATTATTATTATTATGTTTTCTACATTGTTCTCATCTTCTGTGTGCTGTTGATAGTAGCTTACTACATTTAAATGGATATTTACAATATAAAAAAAATACACTTAAAGCAAAGCTGAAGCAAAAATAAACTAATGAGATAATGAATTGTGTAGGTGTAGTACGGATAATGAATATAACATTAGGAGCAAAGAAAAGATTCTCATATTGGGCCTCTGTCACACGGGTGGCTTAACTGCATGCCTGTCGAGCAGTTCAGCCTCCCATCTGCTGGCGACTAGGGATGCTCATCCGGATTCCGCAGAAATGAAATATCAGCATTTCCGATCGGAAAATGGAAATTGGATTTCTGCGGAAATACCACATTACCACAACTAGGTAGTTTTAGCCCAATCACAGAATTTGGAAGCATTGGACCAATCAAATAATGCAGAGTCACCTTGGAAGTATTTGGCCAATTAGATTATGCAAAAAATGACAAAAAAAGACTCCTCGGAAATCGGAAAACGGAAATTGGATTTCTGCAGAATTACTGCATTACCACAACTCGATAATTTCAGACCTATCAAAGACATTGGAAGCATTGGACCCTATCAGAGAATGCAGAGTCAACTCGGAAGTTGTAAAATGGAGATCCGCAGAATCCATAATCACACTGGCGGAAATCGGAATTTCTGCGGAATCGGAAATTGACATTTCCGAGCATCCCTACTGGCCACTGAGGGCCGGCTGGCTGCAATTTAATACAGTTGAATGGAAGTGTTTGTAACTTTAGGTGTCAGCAACTGCTGAGTAGTGTGGATAACACCGGCTGACTGACTGTTTGACTTTGATTTAACTCATTAATGTAAGCAAATTACACTATTATTTTTACTTATTTTATTATTATCTATTATTTTAATTTGTATTTATTTACATAGCGCCAACATTTTCCATAGCATTCTACAAAGTACAAAACAAATAGTGGGGTGGATAGATACAGATGAAGATTAACCACTTGAGGACCCTGGGCTTTAACCCCCTTAAGGACCAGGCACTTTTTTTTCATTCAGACCACTGCAGCTTTCACGGTTTATTGCTCGATCATACAACCTACCACCTAAATAAATTTTGGCTCCTTTTCTTGTCACTAATAAAGCTTTCTTTTGATGCTATTTGATTGCTGCTGCGATTTTTACTTTTTATTATATTCATCAAAAAAGACATGAATTTTGGCAAAAAAATGATTTTTTTAACTTTCTGTGCTGACATTTTTCAAATAAAGTAAAATTTCTGTATACATGCAGCGCGAAAAATGTGGACAAACATGTTTTTGATGAAAAAAAACCCATTCAGCCTACATTTATTGGTTTGGGTAAAAGTTATAGCATTTACAAACTATGGTGCAAAAAATGAATTTTCCCATTTTCAAGCATCTATGACTTTTCTGACCCCCTGTCATGTTTCATGAGGGGCTAGAATTCCAGGATAGTATAATACCCCCCAAATGACCCCATTTTGGAAAGAAGACATCCCAAAGTATTCACTGAGAGGCATAGTGAGTTCATAGAAGATATTATTTTTTGTCACAAGTAAGCGGAAAATGACACTTTGTGAAAAAAAAAAAGTTTCCATTTCTTCTAACTTGCGACAAAAAAAATGAAATCTGCCACGGACTCACCATGCCCCTCTCTGAATACCTTGAAGTGTCTACTTTCCAAAATGGGGTCATTTGTGGGGTGTGTTTACTGTCCTGGCATTTTGGGGGTGCCTAATTATAAGCACCCCTGTAAAGCCTAAAGGTGCTCATTGGACTTTGGACCCCTTAGCGCAGTTAGGCTGTAAAAAAGTGCCACACATGTGGTATTGCCGTACTCAGGAGAAGTAGTACAATGTGTTTTGAGGTGTATTTTCACACATACCCATGCTGGGTGGGAGAAATATCTCTGTAAATGACAATCTTTTGATTTTTTTTTACACACAATTGTCCATTTACAGAGATATTTCTCCCACCCAGCATGGGTATGTGTAAAAATACACCCCAAAACACATTGTACTACTTCTCCCGAGTACGGCGATACCACATGTGTGACACTTTTTTGCAGCCTAGGTGCGCTAAGGGGCCCAACGTCCTATTCACAGGTCATTTTGAGCCATTTGTTTTGTAGACTACTCCTCACAGTTTAGGGCCCCTAAAATTCCAGGACAGTATAGGAACCCCATAAGTGACCCCATTTTAGAAAGAAGACACCCCAAGGTATTCCGTTAGGAGTATGGTGAGTTCATAGAAGATTTTATTTTTTGTCACAAGTTAGTGAAAAATGAACAATAAAAATCAATTTCCGCTAACTTTTGACAAAAAATAAAATCTTCTATGAACTCGTCATACACCTAACAGAATACCTTGGGGTGTCTTTTTTTCTAAAATGGGGTCACTTGTGGGGTTCCTATACCGCCCTGGCATTTTACGGGCCCAAAACCGTGAGTAGTCTGGAAACCAAATGTCTCAAAATGACTGTTCAGGGGTATAAGCATCTGAAAATTTTGATGACAGGTGGTCTATGAGGGGGCGAATTCTGTGGAACTGGTCATAAGCAGGGTGGCCTTTTAGATGACAGGTTGTATTGGGCCTGATCTGATGGATAGGAGTGCTAGTGGGTGACAGGAGGTGATTGATGGGTGTCTCAGGGGGTGGTTAGAGGGGAAAATAGATGCAATCAATGCACTGGGAAGGTGATCGGAAGGGGGTCTGAGGGGGATCTGAGGGTTTGGCCGAGTGATCAGGAGCCCACACGGGGCAAATTAGGGCCTGATCTGATGGCTAGGTGTGCTAGGGGGTGACAGGAGGTGATTGATGGGTGTCTTAAGGTGTGATTAGAGGGGGGAATAGATGCAAGCAATGCACTGGCGAGGTGATCAGGGCTGGGGTCTGAGGGCGTTCTGAGGGTATGGGCGGGTGATTGAGTGCCCTAGGGGCAGATAGGGGTCTAATCTGATGGGTAGCAGTGACAGGGGGTGATTGATGGGTAATTAGTGGGTGTTTGGAGGAGAGAACAGTTGTAAACACTGCACTTGGGAGGTGATCTGATGTCGGATCTGCGGGTGATCTATTGGTGTGGGTGGGTGATCAGATTGCCCGCAAGGGGCAGGTTAGGGGCTGATTGATGGGTGACAGTGACAGGGGGTGATTGATGGATGGCAGTGACAGGGGGTGATTGATGGGTGATTGACAGGTGATTGACAGGTGATCAGTGGGTTATTACAGGGAAGGACAGATGTAAATAATGCCCTGGCGAATTGATAAGGGGGGGTCTGAGGGCAATCTGAGCGTGTAGGCGGGTGATTGGGTGCCTGCAAGGGGCAGATTAGGGTCTGATCTGATGGGTAACAGTGACAGGTGGTGATAGGGGGTGATTGATGGGTGATTGATGGGTAATTAGTGGGTGTTTAGAGGAGAGAATAGATGTAAACACTGCGCTTGGGTGGTGATCTGATGTCGGATCTGCAGGCGATCTATTGATGTGGGTGGGTGATCAGATTGCCCGCAAGGGGCAGGTTAGGGGCTGATTGATGGGTGGCAGTGACAGGGGGTGATTGATGGGTGATTGACAGGTGATTGACAGGTGATCAGTGGGTTATTACAGGGAAGGACAGATGTAAATAATGCCCTGGTGAATTGATAAGGGGGGGTCTGAGGGCAATCTGAGCGTGTAGGCGGGTGATTGGGTGCCCGCAAGGGGCAGATTAGGGTCTGATCTGATGGGTAACAGTGACAGGTGGTGATAGGGGGTGATTGATGGGTAATTAGTGGGTGTTTAGAGGAGAGAATAGATGTAAACACTGCGCTTGGGTGGTGATCTGATGTCAGATCTGCGGGCGATCTATTGGTGTGGGTGGGTTATCAGATTGCCCGCAAGGGGCAGGTTAGGGGCTGATTGATGGGTGGCAGTGACAGGGGGTGATTGATGGGTGATTGACAGGTGATTGACAGGTGATTGACAGGTGATTGACAGGTGATCAGGGGGGATAGATGCATACAGTACACAGGGGGGGGGGGTCTGGGGGGGGTCTGGCTAGAATCTGAGGGGTGGGGGAGTGATCAGGAGGGGGCAGGGGGGGATAAAAAAAAATAGCATTGACAGATAGAGACAGGGAGTGATTGATGGGTGATTAGGGGAGTGATTGGGTGCAAACAGGGGTCTGGGGGGTGGGCAGGGGGGGTCTGAGGGGTGCTGTGGGCGATCTGGGGCAGGGGGGGAGAAATCAGTGTGCTTGGGTGCGACATAGGGTGGCTGCAGCCTGCCCTGGTGGTCCCTCGGACACTGGGACCACCAGGGCAGGAGGCAGCCTGTATAATACACTTTGTAAACATTACAAAGTGTACTATACACTTTGTATGCGGCGATCGTCGGGTTAACATCCCGCCGGCGCTTCCGTATGGCCGGCGGGATGGTGCGGCGGGTGAGCGGAGACAGGCGCCGGCGGAGGATCGCGTCACGGATGACGCGATCACTTCGCCCATGCCCTTACAAGGACCGCCACCTCTGTGGGTGAGCTGGTCCTTGCGGGCTCCACTTCCCGGCCGCCGCTGTGCGTTAGGCGGTCGGGAAGTGGTTAAGATACTGTAAGTCAGGACATCTAGCAATGTACTTACAAATAATTATATATAGTTGATGGGCAGTTTGAGACATCAGAAATGCTGGTACATGTTAGTATGATAAATTGCAGCAGAAACAAGAAATACTAGGAGGAGTTCCCTGCTTTTACAAGCTTACAATCTAGAGGATACATTTTAGCATCTGGAGCAAGTGACAGATGTCACTGAAATATCAGGTCTGCAAATAAAGTCATCTATACTCTATAGGGTATCAGTTGAAAAGAGCGTCAGAGCCGCCTGTATAGATAATGGAGCCACCATAGATTTTCATGTTATTTGCCATGATTAGCTGCTAAAAGCAGTAAAAAGGGTGCCCATTATTTTACGGTTATTTCACTACAATTATTTTATTATGGCTATATCATGGAAATGTTTGCAGTTGCAATAAAGATCAACAATCAACGATTGCTACACCAATCTCAATACCATTTATATCTTTGACATAAAATGCGACTACAACAATCACACCAAATGTCAGTTATATCTATAGAAAAAAACTGTGGCTACAACAATCTCACTGAATACTGTTTATGTCGGACAAAAAATTGGCTACAACGATCACACCAAATACTGGTTATATCTTTTATATTTGAAAGCTTTCAATAAATACCGGAGCTAAGTTTAGGCAACACTATGGAAGGTTAAGGTTAGGGTCATATTCTAATAGCAGCTACATCCAGCACCTTTTGTTAATGGAATAAAGCTCATTGGCTACAAAAAGGCTCCTTTACTGGCTTCATTCACCCTTTTATAAACAAAATCAGCTTTATCAGTTACCGTATTTCGCGCCGTATAAGACGCTCCGGAATATAAGACGCACCCAGGTTTAGAGGGCAAAAACCAGAGAAAAAAAAATATATACTAAACCTGGTGCGTCCATTTTCCAGGAGAGTATTGTACATGTTACCCCTCAAATGTTGTCCTCCTGTGTCCCATTGTCTCCCCATGTGTCCTCTGTGTCCCCAATACCTGCCCCATGTGTCCTCTGTGTCCCCCATACCTGCCCCATGTGTCACCCATGCATACCCCATATGTCATCTGTGTGTTCCTCATACATGCTCCATGTGCCCTGTGTCACCCATGCCTGCCCTATATGCTTGACCCATGTGTTGTCTGTGTCCCCCATACCTGTCCCATGTGTCCTCTGTGGCAACCATGCATGTCCCATGTGTCCTTTGTGTCCCTCATGCCTCATGTGTCCCTCATGCCTGCCCCATGTGCCTGTGTCCCCCATGTGTCCTCTGTGTCCCCCATGTGTCCTCTGTGTCACCCATGTGTCCTCTGTGTCACCCATGCCTGCCGTGTCCTCTGTGTCCCTCATGCCTGCCCCATGTGCCTGTGTCCCCCTCGTGTGTGTAAGTTGTGGCTGCAGACGACGTATGCCTCTGCCCTCTCCCTGTTATGTGTCCGGCGTGTGTAACATGCCCCCTCCCGCTGTGTTCCTTATCTCTGCGTGAGTGTCTAATATGCCCGCTCCCCCGCCTGCCTTATCTCCATCCCCCATGTGGTTGCTGGCCCCCCCCGGGTGTTAATCTGCAGCGGCTTACCTCACCGCCATGCCCGCAAGGATTGGAGACCTCCTTCCCAGCCGCGCATCTCGCTCTAGTGATCGGCATGTGGTGATTGCGTCATTATCACATGCCGATCACTAGAGCGAGATGCGCGGCTGGGAAGGAGGTCTCCAATCCTCGCGGGTATGGCGGAGAGGTAAGCCGCTGCAGATTAACACCCGGGGGGGCCAGCCAAGACATGGGGGAGGAAGATAAGGCAGGCGGGAGCGGGCATATCAGACACTCACGCAGAGATAAGGAACACAGCGGGAGGGGGCATGTTACACACGCCGGACACATTACAAGCATGGGGAGCGGGCAGAGGCATACGTCGTCTGCAGCCATAACTTACATACACAGGCAGGGAATTCCCGACGTAGCGGCGGGTCGCGGTCCGTATCGGCGGGCGTTTCTAAGTCGGGAATTCCCTGCCTTTGCCGTATAAGACGCAGGGACTTTTTTCCCCTATTTTTTGGGGAGAAAAAGTGCTTCTTATACGGCGAAAAATACGGTACATCCGGCATCCATTTATCACCTACCACCCGCGCCCTCACTCACTTACCCCACAAAAGAGAGCTGGTTGAGCAGGCTGTATGGACAGTGTTTACCTCAAACAAAGAGACTGCTGCTCTCCTACGATCCACCCATCCAGCCTGCCAATTCCCTCTCTCTGCATTGCCATGTCCCCGGCAGTCATCATCAGTTTGTCTCTCCTGCTTGGCCAATAAACAGGCAGGGGAAGAGGCAGAAGAGTGCACTGTAATTGGCAAGTGTCCGATTGTGCAGTATGGTGAGCAAATGAGCATTCAAGGACATATGTTCGGGGGTTCACAAACATGTTTACCATAGTGAATTAGGGTGGCAGCTTCCTTGAAGTAAAAAAGCAGATCCTCCAGCTCTTGCCAGGAAGGGTAAGATGACTCTCTGTAATAACAAAATGTTGTTTTTAAAAAAACAAAAGGGAGATTGAGAGTCCCTAATAGTGTAGTATATTAGATATTCTGAATAATGTTGAAATAATAAATTTTGGTATTCACAAAGGTACCTTTACACTAAGGCAACCACTGTAATCACAGGTGGGGAGATTAGGCCCCACCCCAATCAGGCTAACAAGTCACTCTCTGTAGATAGGAAGAAGAGGTAGGAATCCCCCTCCACCAGAGGTGGACTTCAAGTGCAATATAAACAGTGTAACAGAGGCACCTAAAATAGATTAAAATCTTTAAAAGCCTTTTAAAAAAGGAGATAGTGGTGGACTTACCTTACGTTGACTTAGGCGCTTATACTGGCTACTACACACAAGCAGTTGCTCCTTGTATAGCCTGATGAAGCGGTCACAAACCTGAGAAACTCATTGCAATAAGTTGGAGCTGTGAATAAAGTGATTTTTTTACTTATTTACTGACTTGTGAGTCTACTGCGTGAGGTAAGTTCACCACTACCTCCCTTTTTAACCACTAAAGCTCTCGGTCGTTTTCACTTCATGCATCCGAGCAATGTTCACCTCCGATTCATTAGCCTATAACTTTATCCCTACTTATCACAATGAACTGATCTATATCTTGTTTTTTTTACACCACCAATTAGGCTTTCTTTGGGTGGTACATTTTGCTAAGAGCTACTTTACTGTAAATGCATTTTAACAGGAAGAATAAGAAAAAAACTGAAAAAAATCATTAATTCTCAGTTTTCGGCCATTATAGTTTTAAAATAATACATGCCTCCATGATTAAAACCCACGTATTGTATTTGCCCATTTGTCCCGGTTATTTCACCATTTAAATTATGTCCCTATCACAATGTATGGCGACAATATTTTATTTGGAAATTAAAGAGCATTTTTTCTGTTTTGCATCCATCACTATTTACAAGCTTATAAAAAAATAGAAATATTTCATCTTTACATAGATATTTAAAAAGTTTAGACCCTTAGGTAAATATTTATGTGGTTTGTTTTTTTTAATTGTAATGTTTTTTTTATTATTATTTAACATTTTTCGGAGGGTGGGATGTAAATAGCATTTGTTTTGGGTAAATATATGTGTATTTTTTTTTCTTTACATTTAGATGTAATTTTACTTTTTGGCTACAAGGTGGCAACCTTGAGTTTGTTTACATGACATCACTCTAAGCGTAACATGTACGCTTAGAGGGACATAGGAGGCAGAAAAAGCGAAGCTTCCGAGAGAAGCTGACGCTTTTTCTGCGGGGAGAGGAAGCAATGATCGGGCACCATGGCCCGATTCATTGATTCCTGGGATAACGATCTGCGGCCGGGAGCACGCGTGCACCCACGCGATCGGCCGTGGGAGCGCACATGGCCTCCTTGACGTAGTTCTACGTCAAGGAGGGCAAAGTGGTTAAACAGCTTTTAAAGATTTTACTCTATTTTTGGCGCATCTGTTATACTGTTTATATTGATAAAATGTTGTTGTTTAGCTGTGTAGACTATAGCAGATAGTGGACTATAGCAGAAAGTGTAAGAAAACTTTGTTCAGATTTGCTGTACAATCAAAAAGCGCAAAAAAAACTCTTCCTTTTAATCCCAACTGACATGAATTAGCATTTTATAACTTTGAAAAAGCAACCACCCATTTGGGGAAAAAAAGTTACAGCTTTTATCAGGAAATAAGAAGAAGAGGATGGAATATTTGATAACGTATGACCATTTCCCTTGGTTGTGTGAAAATAAAACACTGAATACAAATACTGACCACTGAAATTTAAACTGAGATCAAGTACAAACTTTTAGCATTAAAAAGAAATCTATAGAAATGCTAAGCACTGCCTACTTATAAATTCATACAAGGTGTTTTATATTTCGATGAGTGGTTGTGCTTTAATGTAATCACATTCTAGAAGTGGCTGCAAATTAAATTTAGGCCTAAGGGGTTTATAATCTGTTTAAGCCATAATGTATTTACAATAGTGTAATGTTTATTTCAAAACAAGCTAGTGCTGGGTTTTGCCTCACAAGTACTGTATAATATTCATTCCAAGCTACAGTGACATTTTTATGATTGCAGACATTGTCCTCTGTCCTCTCAACTACTTATTTTAAGTACTGTGTATATCAGAAGAAAGTATTGCATTTTGCTTTGGCATTTAGTTTTTGCTTTTGGATTTTGGATTTTGGTGTTTGACAAAACTGATCTTTATTAAACCTACCAAGGGACAGCACATGCCATTTTGTATAAGAAGAAGAAAAATCCTCTTAATAGCATTCATACCACTGGCGAACTCAGGGGGCTGTTCCGGGTGTCTGGAACCTCCCCCCTGCACTGAGCTGTGTATTCAGCCAGGGAAGCCTGCATAATATAAACAGCCTCATTCTCCCTCCCTTCTTACTTCTGGTGCCTCCCTCCAGCTAATAGAATGAGAGAGGCAGCCGAGCTTCCCTCACAACCCTCACAAGAAGATGCAGCCTGCAGTGAGAGAATGTTGATTATGGAGTCCTGGACTCTCCACAGTACAGAAGTGTCCGACATGATGAAATTAGAGTGCAGGCAAGCTGGTAAATATGCACAGCATGATGTAGAGCTTGCCTGGACTCAGGGTCTGTGGGCAAACATCTGTCTGGTCTCTCCCCATTGTTATAATGACTGCATGTGTGGATAAGGTGTGGATAACAAGCTGAAAAGTTTTTGACAGTCCCTAGACTCCAGGAGGGCTTCTTTCTGACTTGTGTGAGAGACTGACAGGGACAGGAGTCCGATTACAGGCAAGTAGCCTGTGTGATGTGGGACTTCAATACAGATAAGTTCTCTGCTCCATCTCAGGCTATTCTCAATTTCTCCACTCCTCTCTCTGGGCTAGTGCAATGCCAAAATGACAATAGCAATCGCTAGCAATTTGTGAGTGTGATTTTGTGAAGTGATTTTCAGAGCGATTTTTGAATGAATTGCTCAAAAACATGCTACATGCAGTATACCTGCGATTTTGAAAAAATCACAACGCTGCTGTGGGAACACCCACATAGGGTAACATTAGCCAAGCGCTTTTCAAATCACTGTTGATTTGAAAAACGCTCAGAAGCACTCTTGGTGTGCACCAGCCCTCCCTCATTCACCTTTGTTTCCCTCTTCCCCTAGAGCTGACTGTGTGTTCTTGTCTTACAGGAAAGCTAAATAAAAGTGCAATCCTGGTGAGGCAAAATATTATTATTTAGTATTTATGTAGCGCCGACATCTTCCGCAGATGCATATATCCCTGCATCATATGGGTATCGCTTGCGCTATGTGACACTATGTAGCATATTCCACTGAATTGTCCAAACTAAGTCTATCTCCTGTTCCTCTCTTGGGGAGTTGTTCCAGCGCTGTACCCCGTTCACATTTGCTGCTACCAGAAGCCCTCAGAAACACTCGTGTCCTTGAGTACTTCCAAAGATAGGCAGCTCCGTAATACGCCAGCGCACTTTTGTGCATGGGCAGTATGGAGCCACCTGTATTCGGAAGCACTCGGGACATACGTGCTTCTGGACCTTTCAGGAACCCCCCCCTTAAAAATCCTGCGTTTGCCCCTGCATACATCCTGTATGTAGGACAGTGTCCTACAATAAATGCTCTTTACCAGAGAAATCATGTAGCATGATATCAGGACAGTTTCTTTCTGTGGCAGTTTCTCTAATAAGGCATTTTCACTAGCAAGGCAGTCTCTCTAGTGGGCAGGGTGGGCAAAGTTGTTCACCAGATGCCCTAATATTTCATTGCATTGCAAGGAAAGCTACGGTGAATAATTTACCTCAAAGATCACGTATTCGCATTTGCCTCCTCAGGCGTATACATGGTGGATTTAATTTGCCCCTATACCTCATCATTATGCTAAACCCCTTACCTCACAATCAGCAGACACATAGCAGCCAATCAGCTAGCACCCCCTCCTGGACCCCCCTGCCCCTATAAAAATGCCAGGGTGGCAGCCATCTCGGATTCTGTGGCTGCAGTGTTAGTGAGAGCAGGGACAGTGTGTTGCTGACAGGAAGAGAGTTAGGTAGGCCTGTGTTCTGTGTCCTCTCAGTGCAGATTTTTGCTGCTACCACCTGAACAGCTAAGCCCCTCTTAGGGCTGATACATTGTTTTTCTTGCTATTGTATTACTCTTCTGTGGCCAGTGCACAAGATAGCTGTTGGAGACAGGTCTGCTGGTCCAAGTAGGGCACCGACCATAACCTAATAATTCTTCACACCACTACTCGCAACTAGTATCCACTGGCCCCTGTATAAAACCTTGGTGCTGTAGCAGACAGGTCTGTGGGTCCTAGTAGTGCACCGACCATAACCCAATAATCCTTCACACCCCTACTGGCATCTAGTATCCAATACTGCCCCCTGTATAAGGCCTCAGTGCAGAATCTATGTTTTTTTGGTCACTTAACTGTCATTGAACTACCTCAGCCTGACCATAGATGCTGGAAAACTGCAATAGCCTGCTCTCTGACGATTGTGCGCACAAGCACTCTTGCCACCACCCACCACTACACATAGACTGTCACTGAGAGCACTAACACACAACTAGTAAGAACAAAGATATGCTCACCTGATGTAATCACTAAAGGTATTTGTGGTTGTTTGCAGACTGCGGTGCATTAAACATGGCGTTTCATCTGACAGTGGGAAGCGGGCGTAACTCTTACACTGCCTGATCGACATGTACACATGCCAGATGTTTTAAGGCACTTTATTCCACCAATTTAGGAATGCAATGTAATTTCTGCCCTTTAGCGATTAAAACACAGCTCCGTAAATTTATGTGGGACATGAATCCCCCTCTGGCATGCCCCCATCCAGGTGTTAGGACCCTTGAAACAACTTTTCCATCACTTTTGTGGCCAGAAACACAAACTACGGAAATTCGCATTCAAAATTTGCAAACCCAAAATTTAATTTTCGTCCCATCACTATTCCCCAATTATAGGCTTATCTTCATGTTTTGGTGTGTTCTAGTGTAAGGTTAGAGATCTCCGAGGCTGAAAATTGGTTTTCGTTAATTGATTACAATGGATTGGTGTAGGGTTAATTGTTTTGTGAATAAGTTATTGTTGTTGGTTGTATCAAAAGCTGTGGTTATGGTTAGGCCATTTAAAAGCTTCCCTTGGGCAATATGTTAAAGTTAGGTTAAAGTTTGAGGGTAGTGCTAGGGTTGGGGGTTTATTTCAGATGGTAGGTTCAGCTTAGGCAATGGGCCACAGATGAAGTCTAATATAAAGGCACAATAAGAAAATATTGTTAAGAAAGGGAAGTTCAGCAGGAAAAAAAATGGGATTTTGAGGAAGTTATACCATGTTGCACCTAAATCACACTGTACCTAGTTGTTTGTCCCTAACATTTTGTCCCTGAAGTGGTTAATAGTTTGAAAAGATATAAATGCATTGAGCAATCATACTGTCTATCTGAAGTATGTAGGCAATTTGTGCTCCGCAAATATGTATCTACTTTATTATATTACATAGGCAGTTTGTGCTCCACAAATATGTATGTTCTTTATTGTTTTTCTCAATGCAAGGCTATTATGCCCAACACAAATCTGGCTAAAAATAATACATTTTATTCAAGAGAATGTTCACCTGCACTACCTTTTGCAGAGGAGAGGAAAGTGGAGTGGACTAGAGATGGGCCGAACCTCCGATTTTACGTTCGGTTCGCGTTAAAGTTCGCGAACCGCAATAGACTTCAATGGGGGTGCGAACTTTGAAAAAAAAAAAAATAATTATGCTGGCCACAAAACTGATTGAAAAGATGTTTCAAGGGGTCTAACACCTGGAGGGGGGCATGGCGGAGTGGGATACATGCCAAAAGTCCCGGGGAAAAATCTGGATTTGACGCAAAGCAGTGTTTTAAGGGCAGAAATCACATTGAATGCTAAATGACAGGCCTAAAGTGCTTTAAAACATCTTGCATGTGTATACATCAATCAGGTAGTGTAATTAAGGTACTGCTTCACACTGACACACCAAACTCACCGTGCAACGCACCGCAAACAGCTGTTTGTGTAGTGATGGCTGTGCTGGACTGGTGCGCACCATGGCGAGAGTGCAGGTTTTGGTGGCTTTACAGCCCATATGGTCGCCTGGTATGCAGTGGCGGGTTCACTGAACAGGTATGCAGTGGTGGGTTCACTGAACACAACAGGTATGCAGTGGCGGGTTCACTAAACAGTACAGGTATACAGTGGCAGGTTCACTGAACACAACAGGTATGCAGTGGCGGGTTCACTGAACACAACAGGTATGCAGTGGCGGGTTCACTGAACACAACAGGTATGCAGTGGCGGGTTCACTGAACAGGTATGCAGTGGCGGGTTCACTGAACAGTACAGGTATACAGTGGCGGGTTTACTGAACACAACAGGTATGCAGTGGCGGGTTCACTGAACAGGTATGCAGTGGCGGGTTCACTGAACAGTACAGGTATACAGTGGCGGGTTCACTGAACACAACAGGTATGCAGTGGCGGGTTCACTGAACAGTACAGGTATACAGTGGCAGGTTCACTGAACAGAACAGGTATGCAGTGGCGGGTTCACTGAACAGTACAGGTATACAGTGGCAGGTTCACTGAACACAACAGGTATGCAGTGGCGGGTTCACTGAACACAACAGGTATGCAGTGGCGGGTTCACTGAACACAACAGGTATGCAGTGGCGGGTTCACTGAACAGGTATGCAGTGGCGGGTTTCACTGAACAGTACAGGTATACAGTGGCGGGTTCACTGAACACAACAGGTATGCAGTGGCGGGTTCACTGAACAGGTATACAGTGGCGGGTTCACTGAACAGAACAAGTATACAGTGGCGGGTTCACAGAACAGGTATGTAATGGCAGGTTCACTGAACACAACAGGTATGCAGTGGTGGGTTCACTGAACAGGTATGCAGTGGTGGGTTCACAGAACAGGTATGCAGTGGTGGGTTCACAGAACAGGTATGCAGTGGTGGGTTCACAGCACAGGTATGCAGTGGTGGGTTCACAGAACAGGTATGCAGTGGTGGGTTCACAGCACAGGTATGCAGTGGCAGGTTCACTGAACAGGTATGCAGTGATGGGTTCACAGCACAGGTATGCAGTGGCAGGTTCACTGAACAGGTATGCAGTGATGGGTTCACAGCACAGGTATGCAGTGGTGGGTTCACAGAACAGGTATGCAGTGGTGGGTTCACAGCACAGGTATGCAGTGGCAGGTTCACTGAACAGGTATGCAGTGATGGGTTCACAGAACAGGTATGCAGGGGCAGGTTCACTGAACAGGTATGCAGCCAGCCAGGAACAAGTTAAGCCTAACTAATCTTTCCCTGAGAGACAGTCTGCAGCAGCTCACCCTACTCTCACTAACGCAGGCAGCACACGAGTGACCGTAATGGCCGCCGCTGCCTGCCTTATATAAGGAGGGGTGGGGCTCCAGGGGCTAGTGTAGCCTAATTGGCTACACTGGGCCTGCTGACTGTGATGTAGAGGGTCAAAGTTGACCCTCAAGGTGCATTATGGGGTGAACCGAACTTCCGCAAAGGTTCGCCAGCGGGACGCGAACCACCGAAGTTCGCGTGGAACCGTTCGCCGGCGAACCGTTCGGCCCATCTCTAGAGTGGACACACATGTCTTTGTTATTGCACGGAAATGTCTGAATCAGCACCTTAGTTTTAAGTCAAAAGGCACTTAAAGGCATTAAGAGCTTATCAAAAGTGCTAAAACGTATTTAACTGTCCAAAATACAGCAAGTTTCTCCAAAGACATAGTATGTGCAATAAAAAAATCCACTCTGACAAATGCAGAAACTGCATTAATCAGAACAGGCACAGAACTCACAGGAGAAAGTACATCAGTCACACTACCTACTGAAAGAGCTCAGAGTAATGATCCACAACCTTTACTTATTAGGCCCGTTACACACTGAAAGCGTGCAGGAGAACGGCTCCTGCACGCGTTGCGGCGTGTCGTCGGGAAACTCCGGTACGATGCTGAGTAGCGGCGGTGGTAGTTAATTACCCCGAAGGGGAAACGGCGATTCCCGACGATAAAATGCGCCGGGACGCGTCGTACCGCAACGTATCGAAACGCAGCGTCGAGTGTGAAAGGTAAAAGGAAAGTCTATGGACTTTCCTTTTACCTTGGTTAACGCAAAGTATAGACTTTAAAATGCGGAAAAAGGGCTCTGGTATGAAAGAGCCCTTAGTGTTCCATACCTTTCAACTTTTATTTTATTGCCATAGATAAATTCAGAAATAAAACATAATTTGAGTTTCAATTTGTGATTTTTTTTTTTTTAGAACAGATGTCTTGCAGAAAGTTTGTAAAAAATGTGCAGGCCAAAGATTACATTTTAAAAGCTAATGAAAAGTCTACTAGTGACTTGCAAACATTTGTAGCCCACATATAGTCATTTAAATAAACCCTTGAACTTCACGGTCACATCATGATGGCACTCCATCTGTTAACACCATGTCAGGGAAATAGTCTTCATTAAAAACAAAAGTCAATATAAATCTATGAATAATTAGTCTTCATAATACATTAGTCTGTTCTTTGACGCATATTATCTATCTGTCTTATATATAACACCGTTAAAATGTTAAAGGAAAAAGTATATGTTATTAACATACTTTGTTATGGATCTCTTTTTTGCCATTTTTTCTTACTGTTTCTTATTTAAGTTTGTATCAGGTAAAAGGATGGTGTCATAACACTAACAACTTTTATGGGGTTTTAATGAATAAACTAATTCTGTTTGTCATACCATATAAAATCAACTATGTCTAATGGGCTATACATTTAAAAACTCTCCTACTGCACACGTCAGAGAAAGCAGAATTATAACTGGAAAAAGAAAAGAGATCAGAAGGACACCTCTGTATCTCTACATGATTTCAAGCCTCCCAATGTACTATGGACTCACTAAATATGTGTTGATTGGTGCAGTTAACTACAGTATTACACAAGGGTTTTTATTTTAATTATATTTACTCAATAAGGTTTTGTATTTTTCTGAATGTAAGTATTCTATCTACAATGTGGTCAATCACACTGAATAGATCTTTTAATATTTTGACTTTACTTTACCTTTTTCAATATGTAATACCTATTATTTCATGGTGAATAAAGTGATTTATATATTTTTAGAGTAAAGCTTTTCACTGTATTGCAAGAAAAATAAAGCACAAGTGATGCACTATTATGCAAGAAAAGCAAACTGGAATCCACTCGCCTCTCCTTGATAAACAGATGCTGGGATAGCAGAGGTGAATAGGAGGTTTGATTACCCTGTGTTTAGCATGTGCTGCTCTTCACAGGGTTGCAGTATAGAATGGATAATGTGCATAGACCACCAACATAAATCAATCTATAAACTGAAGAAAATAAATCTTTAGCTCATCTTGATGTATCCGAAGTAACACATTGGCCTTGATTCATAAAGCATTACCGCATGCGGTAATTCTGAAAACAGCTGACTTTACCGAGCACTTAGCAAAATGTCAATTCATAAAAGGTGTTACCGCATGAAAAGCTCAAATTACCGAGCACTGAGATAAATTACCGACTTCAGCGGTGAGCTCCTCCAGCACATGTCAGGAAATGTCAGGAAATGTCAATTCATAAAAGATTAGAGCAGGCAGTATTGACATGGAGAATACCGCCTGCTGTGAGGAGGTTATAACACTGATAACAGTGTGATAAGAGAGTGGACTGTGTAAAAAGCCAGCAGCAGAGAGATCTGAACAAACAAGGCTTAACTGAATACCCCAGGCTGTGTTTTTAACCTCTTGGGTACCTGTTTCAGATGTTGTTTCACATCTGAAAGACTGCATGTGCAAAGTTTCTTGAAGTTCTTCTAAGCTGTGGCAAGTAAATATATTGTTTAGAAATATTATATTGTTTAGAAATATTAATAGACAGATTCAGAGCAGATTCAGGGCAAGGAAAGGCAGTTTAACAATACATGTACATCTAAAGGGAAGTTGGGGATGTCCCTGTTATTGTAATGCTGTCTATGGAGAACAGCCAAACGTAACAAATCAGCCAGCTCATTAATGTAACAACTCCAACAGCTCAGTTCGGAAAATCCCCGCATTTCTACCCCACCTGTAAAATTGTTTATGAATTAGCACACAGAAGTCTAAAATACCGAATGCGGTATTTTCCCTCCCAGACTTTTTTTTACTGCAAAGCCTTTTATGAATTGAGGCCATTGTATATCCATAAATACTAAGGGACAGTTGTTGCAAGAAATGTAAACATATGTACTTTATTTACAAAATATATCAGCATAAATAATTACTTTTTATGCTGCTTAGCTATATAAAAATCATTAACTGCTTCTGCACCATGTTGGTTAAAATGTATGTCCTACAGGTGGCTTCCTGGCTCTGACAGGATGAAGATTTTTACTTCCCCGCTGTGCTCTCCCGCCACTCCTGCCAATAGCATAACTCTATCCCCACCGCAGTGCACCCCCCCTCCTTCCGTCCATATGACAGCAGAGCTCTGATCCCTGTGAGCCAATCCCATTGGCTTACATTGATGGACAGGGTCAGGAGCCAATGAAAATGGCTCCTGACTGGGGCACAGAGCTCTGCCATCATAGCGATGGCAGAGAGAGGGACCAGCAGGGGCGTATCTGGGTAATATAGCACCTATGGCAAACAATGAAATTGTGCCCCCTCAGTCAAAACCCCCTTCCCCTCTAAAAACAGCATAAATTCCCGTGTACATGTGTCATGGTTGCTCTTGTGTTTTGGTTCAGGATATTTCTAAGGTTACTTTTTTAGAAAAATCTTGTTATTCACACTCTGTCCTCTGTTCTAACACTAAGCAAAGTGTGCTTTACATGCATAAGTTAAGTAGCCATGTTTCCCCAGATAACAGCATTCATCTGATCTGAGGTCTGAATGACAGGGAAGTATGGAGGCAGGCAGGCTAGTGCAGCACAGGGGCAGGCATGGCGCCCGTGGTGCTGTGGCACCCATGGCACAAGCCATGCCTGCACCCCTCTAGATATGCCTATATGCCTCTGGGGACCAGGGGTGATGGGAGAATGGCGTGAATGGAGAGAGCATCGGGTATGTGTGGCAATTCATTGGTACGTGCCGTTTTGTAGTACCAGCAGTCTCTGGTCAAAAAGGGGTCAGAGACTACTGGTACACAAGGGGTTCAATGTATACAAATCAGCAACCATAAAGTTGTATGTGTTAACACCAGAATAGCAACTTTATATGACTAAAACCCCAAATGGCAACAGACATTATCCATTGCTCAAAACAGTTGCACAGATTTTAATAATAGTGGCTCTGTAAGTCAAAACTCCAAGCTCATTGTGTTAAACGTATCAATAGCTTATCATTATGTTTGGAACAGATCCCTAAGATATAACATTCATGGTTGTGATATGCTACTACATCATCTGAAATAACTGGAGCACCGATTTCTGTAGGCTTCTGCACCTCACACTTGTGGTTGCATCCACCATTTCCAAGATACTGACAAGTGGATGCATACATGGTTGTGAATAATACACTAACCAATGTGTCAACACCATTTTAAGATCAATTGCTGTTCCTACTGATCATGCCATTTGGCATTGTCTACAAATAATAAAACAAACAAAAGGTGGCTTAAAGGCAATGCCACATTCACTGTGATTAGTTTAAAACACTAAGCAGGCCAGGAAATGTGTGCAATCGCTCTACAGAAATTAAATTAAACTCATTATTCAGACTCAGAGATGTTACAATTTCAGACAAATAATCAATTAGATAATTTCATAACCTCCACATCTACTCAATATATGGGATTTGTAGATTTCAATAAACTTTAATAGATGTGTTGACCCTTAAGGGATTTTTCTCATATGTACTATAATGTAAAATTATATTTCTCATTTACTTGATATGCATTGCAATTGCTTTCTAGTTACTGTATATAGTTCTCATTTAATACACCTATATACTTTTACAGAGGAACTTTGGCATGCAACTTTTTTCATGTATTTTCTCCTGTCATGTAGTTTTCTCCTAAGTGATATGTTCACATCTTATCAATGAAAAGCCTTTTAAGTCACCAGCAAGCAAGAAAATACTCAGAATAATTTTAATAGTATTTATTTTACCTATTTTCCATTACTTTTTCAATTGCAGAGGGATGAAAAGTTATTTTAAACAGAAGATAAAAAATGATCTTCTAGGAGAAAACTAAGGATAAAAAGTAAATTTAGTAAAGGCTCATCTGACAAGTGAAAGATCACAGAACAAACAAACAAACACAGAACATTTATATTGCACTTTTCTCCTGGTGGACTCAAAATGCCAGAGCTGCAGCCACTAGGACGTGCTCTATAGACAGTAGCAGTGTTAGGGAGACTTGCCCAAGGTCTCCTACTGAATAGGTGCTGGCTTACTGAAGAGGCAGAGCCAAGATTCAAACCCAGGTCTCCTGCATCAGAGGCAAAGCCCTTAACCATTACACCATCCAGAAAATATGGAATTGGCACTGACAATAAACTGTGAAAACTTAGCCCAGCTGGAGAGTAGATAGTTCAAGAACCAGGGATCCATGGTGTACTCAGGACTTCAGAAGTAAAGTATGACCTGGGGGCCTGACATGTGTTGTGGCTGTTATGCCGCATTATAAAGAACCCAAATACTTTACTGTAGAGCTTAATACTTTCTGCTCCAGATATTTCACAGCATAGCCCTGACATTCTCTAGAAGGTTCACTTTTACTCTTTTTAAACGCCATCAAAATTTTTAGTTTTTAATATTTTTTGGTTTACCATGGGGACTGGTGCAGGGGTGCAGTGAATTCCTTATAAGTTCATTATGCTTCCTACACACACACACACACACACACACACTTTTGGGGTGACTAAATGTGCGTAAGACAATTGCAAAATAAAATAAATAAATAAAACAACTAGAGGAACTTTATATGAAACAGTTCCCTTAAATTTTATTATAAGATTTAGCAGGAAAACAAAACTGATGTATACTTACTAGCAAAGAAATTGGGTGCATCACCTATGAAATAAAATCAAAATGAATATTTAATTTGTTCATGGCAGTATTTAAAATTAAATATTAGAACATCACTAATGGATTAAGTAAATATTTGTTAAATTTTCAGTTTCATTAAAATTAATACAGGCAACGAGCTGTACATGTCTTGATTTTAAGTTACTCCGTGTAAGTACTATACACTGAGAAAAAAAACACTGAGAAAAAAATATGTTTTATAGTAAAGTGAAAAAGTCATGCCTGGATAATTAAAATACAACTCCAATCATTTTTTTTTCAACTATGATAAAAAAGCACTGGCACCTCTCTGCTTACCACTATGACCCACAGGTGACCCAACTAGCAAAACTAGTCAGTCACATGAAGGATCAGGAGGGTGAAGAAAGCCTGATGAGTGATGGGGAAAGCCTGATGGGTGATTTTACCATGGCTATATTTAAAATTAAATATTAAATATTAAAAAGTACTGTCCTGATGACATCAGCGCGACCACGTGACCCACGCGGTGGTGCACAGAAGAAGCCGACGCGGAACCCAACCTGGTGAGGTCGGCATCTGCAGGGGAGGAGACCGGGAGCCACTGGAGCTGCGAGAAGGGCACAGGACAGCTGCCAGGGGCTGAAGGAAGCCCCAGGTAAGTGGATTTTTGTTTTTTTATTTGGCTGGACATATCCTTTAAAAAACAATAAAAGAGCAATCATTTGTGGTGGCTTGATTGGGTTGCCTGAGCATATATACTGGCCTGCTTAGGTGAAACTTATAGTTGCAGAGGGTCAGAATTGTCAAATTTTGTTGGAATCTCAACCTGATCATCCAAATCTTGGCTTATAGCAGACCTATTTTAGAAAAGGTATACTTATAATTTATTAGATGTTGTACATAATAGTACACGGTGGTTTGACAGGTCACTAAAGGACCTAATGAAAGAAGTGCGCAGACTAGAAAGGAAGTGGTGGAAATCTCAGAATTCAAAAGATAAACACATCCTTGTCTCTCACCTGGAAAGCTACCAAAATGCGATCACCAAGAAAAAATCCTCCTACCTATCACAGGAGATCGCAAAGGCCGCCAACAGGCCAGCCCAACTATTCCGCACAGTTGATAGACTCTGTAACCCATCCCGTCTAAACCCTACTATAACTCCCTCAAAGGAGCTATGTGAGAAATTTGCTTGCTACTTTGCTGACAAAGTATCCTCTATTCGGTCTCTCATTCAGTCCATAGAACCTAAGACTTATTCAACTCCTGGAAATAGTTGCAAGAACAACTTAACACCCTGGACTGACTTCAAAAGTATTAGTGAGGAAGAGATCTCAGACATCCTCTGTCGCCTTCGTCAGACAATCTGTGACCTGGACCCTGGACTAACTAAACATATGCAGAAATGCCCTGACCTGCTTGGTCCAGCATTTCACAAAATACTAAATTGCTCTCTGCAAGCAGGGAGGTTTCCTACCTCTCTAAAAGAAGGAATCATCAAGCCCCTTCTTAAAAAACCTTCCATGGATCCAGATGCAATGAGCAGCTACAGACCTGTCTCCAACCTCCCCTTCTTAGGTAAAGTTATTGAAAAGACTGTCTATCTGCAACTTGAAACCGGGCTGTCAGTAAACAACATCCTGGACCCTCTACAATCTTGCTTTAAGAAACACCACAGCTGTGAAACAGCCCTCATCCAAGTCTGCAACGATCTGCTCATGGCATGGGACAGAGGGGAATGCTCCATCCTAATCCTGTTGGATCTCTCAGCGGCTTTTAATACAGTTGACTATGAAATCCTGCTTAACAGACTGCAGGAGTACTGTGGCATCAGTGGATCAGTCCTCCAGGGGTTCAGATAATTCCTGACTGACAGAACACAGAGAGTATGCCTAGGACCTATTATGTCCAAACCTGCACCTCTACAATTCAGAGTGCCACAAGGATCAATCCTATCCCCTCTGCTGTTTACAATCTACATGTTGCCACTCGGTACACTTATCCAACGACATGGCCTGACGTACCACTGCTACGCGGATGACACACAGCTATACCTGTCCTTCAAATCTGGTGGAACAGACCCTACTCCAAAAATGCATTCTTGCTTAGCTGAGCTACAGGCATGGATGAATGATAACTGGTTGAAACTGAATGCTGACAAAACTGAGGTCCTCTTTGTCCAAAGCCAGTGCTCGCCATCAAAACAGCTCTATCCTAAAGCAACACCAATCAGGATTGGGAATTCAGACATAAACAGCTCCAACCTTGTGCGCAGCCTTGGCGTACTAATTGATGGGGAATTGAGTTTCAGAAACCAAATTTCATCTGTAGTTAAATATTCCTACTTTAATCTGAAGAACATTGCAAAGATTAAACATCTGATTCCCCCAGAGGACCTTCCAACCCTAGTTCACGCCTTCATCACATCACTGTGAAGTATGTTACAAAGCCGTTTGATTGTTGACCACCTAAAAATCCTGCAATCTATGGGAAAGTCATCATTTCCTTATTTTATAGTGAAGTGAATGTTGTTATGTTGAGCAACTGCAGAGAAGGATGCCTTCCTGGCAATTCTTGGCTAACACATTGCAGGTGTTTATGGGCATCTGGAGAATCCTTACAGCAACATCCTTCTGTGGCCAACCAGGGCTGGTACTAGCCCCAATGTGGCCTGGCCCCGGGTCAAAAGTGTATACTTGCCTCAGGGCTGGGACAAGGTTCTCCAGTACTAGCCCTCCCAAGTATAAATAGCCAGATGTGTCCCCATTATTAGGTAGTTTTTTTCCCCTTCCAGAATAGATAAACAGATGTCCTGCTGTTTTAGATAGCCTCCCCCCATCCCCGGTATAGATAGCCAAGTATCCATCTGTTTTAGGTAGCTCCCACCCCCAACCCATATGTAGAGCGATGCAGAAGTAACAGTATAACTCACCTGTCACCACAGCCATAAATTTCAGCAAGTGTTCCACCATCCCACAGTTACGCGTCTCCTCTCTGACTACTCCAGTAGCACAGAGAACCACTGAACCTACAGTGGAGTTTGTTAAAAGAGCGTACAATGCTGATCTGTGCAGCTCCTTGGCAATGTCTGTGGCAGATCTAGACTGAGAATAATTAAGATCTAGTACTAGCAAGGTTAAGAAAGAGTCCCCTAATGCAGTGCCAGATCATCCACACGGCAAAACTACGCTGGTGCCTAGGATCTGGAGAGAGTCTAGGGACCTGGGGGTGGTGGATGCTAGCCCCTACCAAATCTTATTAAAGAAAGCCAGGTGACCATCAGCGGGAGGGAAAAACTGCTATCTTACCTAGGGTTCCATTTCTTCTTAATCCTTTTCTGCACTAATGAGGGGCTTTGTATTTTTACTTTTTGTGGGGAGGGAGAAATGGTAAGGAGAACAATGCAAAAGGTTTGGCTGCTGGTGGAAAGTGACCCTAGCCTGTTGATGGTATCTGGCAAGCATCACAGATTTGCTTTCCGCAAAGCTAAAAGCATACATGATTTTGTAATAAGAGCAAACATAGGATGCTCTGCTGGGGCCATCCAGTGATTTCTGGGTAGCCTACAGCATGGTACGTTGCCAAAATTGTTCTGGCATCCTCAAAGTTTTTTACTTACCCCCTTGTTGGTTGAAATAATTGTATTTAAATATTTTTTTAGACTTGACAATGAGTATGTTATATACATGCTCATATGTCTTTGTGGTCTGGCCTATGATGGTGCTTGCTAGAGATGGTAAGAGTAGCAGTGAGAACTGACTCAAACACTTTATTATTGAAGGAGTGCTACTGCATTGGCAGGTTGGGACCACTGAAGCCCAGTGGCCTCAATGAGGAAATTAACCTAAAATGCTTCTTATGGTCTATGGTGCTAGTGTAACTTTAAGGATGTGCCCACCCCTAATTTAGGGGTGTGTTGAGCATTTACTGGAGCTGATGTTTTGTCAGATCATTACAGGTTTCAGGTGTTCTCCGGGTCTTTTTTATAATCGTTAGCATCTCATTTGAATTAGTCCAACTTAATTGTAAATAGGTCATCTTTAGCTTGGTAGAGCTGCCAATCTCCTCATGGGTCTCAGCAATCTGAGGATGTAAGTGTTGAATATTAATTAACTTCAAAATCCTGTGAACATTTATTGAGCATTTCATACCACTGTCACATAAATTCACTGTTCTCCTTGCACAAAGGGGTGACAAGGTCCTCTTAATTGAGGGGTGCATTAAGATGTTATATATGATGAATATGTTACGTGTAGGGTGAGCATTTGACAAAGGACAACTCCCAAAATGTTATGCTTGCCTGTTGGTGCACTGCTATTTAAGGACAAAATGAAAAGAAAAGCTTATCTCTTTTGTTGCAAAAACTCTCCACTTGAAGCTATTTCCTTACTATGACTATCGCCAGACACTTGCTCCCTTTCATTTATGTTAGCACAAGTAGCCATAGCCACTGATTATCCTTTAGTTGTGACATCAGCTATCAATATTCTCTTCAGTTTGGATTTACACTGATAAATAATTGTGTCTTCTAGTAAGGAAATTTAAATTCCTAAACCATTATTTTAAATAATTTTTTTTAGATGGTAATTGTGTATTCTGTAATTTGTAAAGTGTAATTGATTTGATTTCCAACATGATGGTAGAGATGTCGCGAATCTCCGATTTTTGGTTCGCGAACCCCGTTCGCGAACTTCCGCGGAAGGTTTGGTTCGTGTAAAAGTTCGCGAACTGCAATAGACTTCAATGGGGATGCGAACTTTGAAAAATAGAAAAAATTATGCTGGCCAGAAAAGTGATGGAAAAGATGTTTCAAGGGGTCTAACACCTGGACCCCCAGGTGGCGGAGTGGGATAGACACCAAAAGTCCTGAAGAAAAATCTGGATTTGAAGCAAAGCAGCGTTTTAAGGGCAGAAATCACATTGAATGCTAAATTGCAGGCCCAAAGTGCTTTCAAACATCTTGCATGTGTATACATCAATCAGGTAGAGTAATTAGAGTACTGCTTCACACTGACACACCAAACTCACTGTGTAACGCATCGCAAACAGCTGTTTGCATAGTGACGGCCACGCTGGACTGATGCGCAACATGGCCAGAGTGTAGGCCGTGGCAGTTTTCCAGCCCATATGGTCGCCGTGCTGTGATAGCTCAGTGATAGAACAACAGTGACTGTCAAGCTGATCAAATTTGGTTTGTCCACAATGAAGCAACGACCTTGTTATCTTCTTGTATGTAGGTAGGCATAGGTAGGAGTCCCAGTATAGGTAGGTAGGCATAGGTAGGTGCCTCAGTAGTTAGCTAGGCATAGGTAGGAGACCCAGTATAGGTAGGTAGGCATAGGTAGGTGTCCCAGTAGTTAGCTAGGCATAGGTAGAAGACCCAGTATAGGTAGGTAAGCATAGGTAGGAGTCCCAGTATAGGTAGGTAGGTGCCTCAGTAGTTAGCTAGGCATAGGTAGGAGACCCAGAATAGGTAGGTAGGCATAGGTAGGTGTCCCAGTAGTTAGCTAGGCATAGGTAGGAGACCCAGTATAGGTAGGTAAGCATAGGTAGGAGTCCCAGTATAGGTAGGTAGGCATAGGTAGGTGTCCCAGTAGTTAGCTAGGCATAGGTAGGAGATCCAGTATAGGTAGGTAAGCATAGATAGGAGTCCCAGTATAGGTAGGTAGGTGCCTCAGTAGTTAGCTAGGCATAGGTAGGAGACCCAGTATAGGTAGGTAGGCATAGGTAGGAGTCCCAGTATAGGTAGATAGGCATAGGTAGGTGCCTCAGTAGTTAGCTAGGCATAGGTAGGAGACCCAGTATAGGTAGGTAGACATAGGTAGGTGTCCCAGTAGTTAGCTAGGCATAGGTAGGAGTCCCAGTATAGGTAGGTAGGTAGGTGTCCCCGTATAGGTAAGTAGGTGCCCCAGTAGTTAGGTAGGCATAGGTAGGTGTCCCAGTATAGATAGTTAGGCAGGGCCTGGCTGGCAAAGTAATAACAATTACCAAGGTCCAGCTGCAACAAATAGGGCTGTATAATGTCAGTGAGCAACACAAAAAAAAACACATCAGGAAAACATTGGCTCTCAAAAGAGCTGTTGAGGGGTGCTATTTTAGCAATAACAGTCAGCCAGGAGCAAGCCAAAAGCCTAACTAATCTTTCCCTAGGAGAAAAAAATCTGCAGCAGCTCTCGCTAGTCTGTGTATTTGCAGCAAGCACACAAGTGAGTGTCATGGCCAGCGAGCCTGCCTTATATAAGGGGGGGGTGGGGATCCAGGGCTTAGTGTAGCCTGAATGGCTACAATGTGCCTGCTGACTGTGATGCAGAGGGTCAAAGTTGACCCTCATAGTGCATTATGGGGCGAATCGAACTTCCGCAAAAGTTCGTCTGGTCCAGGCGAACGCGAACCACCAAAGTTCGCTGGAACCGTTCGCAGGCGAACCGTTCGCGACATCTCTACATGATGGTTATTCGGTATCAAAAACCACTTAGTACGATCAGACAAATAAAGTCAAGTGAAAAAACTTGTATAATATACTTTTCATTATCAACTGACATGTTTGGCTTTATTTACCCTGAAAGTAGCTTTATTTAGAGAGAAAAGAGCTTTGTCATACAATAGTTAATATCAGCACTTTGAGTCATGAGATGCTTACTATTCCACAGACACGTTTTCCTGGAATTGTAAACTATTTACAATTGAGATTCAAACAATGTGAAACCCATCTAGAAAAACAGACATTCGTTCACCCAACTTACTCTGTGTGGTGATCGTTATAACAATTACTTTTCAGCAGGCAGAAAATGTAACCTTTTCATGCGGGTATTGGGTAACTATGTGTTTATCTTCTGTGTTCCAGTTGACCATCATTGTTACAATGCCCCATTTAGGATTCGGAATGTTTAATATAAATAAATGTATTATATCGTTTTGCAGAATATCAATACTGTAGAATCATTTTTGCTGTAATCTATGTCCTTGCCTAGACAATTTAATTATTTCATGAATCTTATAACTTTAAAAAAAAAAAAAAAGTTCTTAGTATGGCACATGTCATAATATGGCTAAATGTTGCTACTTGCAAATGTAAAAAAAGGTTGAGTTCAGCCTTTAACACCCGTATATATCAGTGGCGTAGCTACAAACCTCGGGGCCCCGATGCAGAATTTAGACCCGTGCCCCCCCACCCTACATTAAATAGTCAGGAGTAGGTGCCTCCAGTATAGGTAGCCAGGAATAGGTACCTCAGTATAGATAGCCAGGATTAGATGCTTCAGTATATATAGTCAGGAATAGGTACCTCAGTATAGATAGCCAGGATTAGATGCCTCAGTATAGATAGTCAGGAATAGGTACCTCAGTATAGGTAGCCAGGCGGAGGGGGACACAGCAGCAGGACCAGCAGCGGCTCAGCAGTCATTAGATACTCACTTGCCACAATCCATGTGCTGCAGCTACAATCTTCCTGTTCTTGTGTTCCATCTCACAGTAGGATCGCCCCCTAGAGGGTGCTCTTACTGTGAGATGGAACACAAGAACAGGAAGAAGTTTGTAGCTGCACCGCGTTAATCTTGGCGAACTGAGTATCTGATGACCCCCTCAGCGGCAGCAGGCAGGGATGATGAATGGGCCACTCAGGGGCTTGGATCGCACAGGCGACTGCTGCGACCATGGCCCCTACACCCCCTGGTGTATATATATATATATATATATATATATATATATATATATATATATATATATATATATATATATACATATATATATATATATATATATATATATATATATATATATATATATACTGTATATTATATCATCTATACTTTTAGAATCATTCCTTAGCATCAAATGGCTTTTTATATCTGGAATGATCTTAGTCCCTCCCTTAAGTCTGGTAGTCATGGCTGTCATGCTTTAAGTTTGTGTAGGCACCCATTTGAAAAAGCTACAAGTTGAAAAGGGTGCAAGATATCATAGCGGTAATAAAATATCGGAAGTGTTACTGATATTCTACTACATTGATATAGTAAAATATTAGTAATATTTACCAATATTTTACTATTACCTAACCTGTCCCTACTGTCACATAGAGCCCTCCCCTGGTGGTGCCTAACATTAACCTCCCTTGTTGGTGCCTAACCCTTAATGAACACAATAGTGACTACAAATTGTAGCCGCTATAGCAGCTATACATCTATACACTCCAGCTGGGAGTGAGCAATTGTGTGTGTTGCAGCCAGCATTCAGTATAGAGGCAGTGGGGTGAATTCCCTGGTGGTAAGAGTTCCGGGGGCCCACCCGTACTTCCCTCTAGGTATCGCATGGTGGTTTGGGGGCCTGGCAAGTGAGAGAGTCTGTCGTGTGAACCAGTGTTTGGGGTTTTAATTTCTTTTTTTGCAGCTTCCAGGATGCGGGTGACAGGTAAGTGGCTAGGGAGGGATCCCTGTGGGAGGTATGCCTGCACGGGGCGGTCCTGCTAGCAACATAATCTATGATTACGTCCAACTGAAGCCTCCCACCTGAATACTGCTTAATTTATGCAATTCCTGCTAGATTTGGTATGGCAGACAAAGGGTACAGTATATAGCTGTGCACCTGAATGGCTGACAGGCGCCTGCTAAAGGTAGGAAATTGCTAGAGCTGGGAGTGAGTAATTGTGTGTGTTGTAGTTGACAACATAAGCTAGATAGCTAGTGTTTTGCAGTTTAAAACAGGCAGCAGATGCAACTCATAGGAAAGTGGTATTATTATTATTATTATTATTATTATTATTATTATTATTATTTTAACAATATATAGAGCCAACATCTTACACAACACTGTGCAGAGTTACTGTATATATATATAGCCTTGTCACTTACTGAACTGTCTCTCAAAAGATTTCACAGTATAATCCCTACCATAATCATATGTGCATTGTGGTTTAGGGCCAATTTAGGGGAAAGCCAATTAAATTAGCTGTATGTTTTAGAGGGAATATACTGTGCAAAGCATGTCTATATTTCAAGATGCAGAGACTTTCATATTTTTGACAAATTAATTAAAGATAAGCTTGTTTTAAATACACTAAGGTATTTATTTATAAGAGCTGCAGTAAGTGTGTACAATCCACAATGTGAATCTATAATTTTTGGCCATTGCTAAGGGGCTTTATGCTCCGGGTAATGACTGCAGAGATCACCAGCAAAAGTTAGAGCTCATTTTTTAAACACTGGCCTATTAAGTGTTCATAAAACATCAGTGCCAGTTAAATTAAATATTATATTGATATATATTATAAACAATACAAACCCTCTCTCTAACCTCTAAAGCCCCATTAACATCTTATACAACCATGTATGATGCATAACCAGCAGAAAGGAGTCACTGAGCACATGGTTCTGTTCCCAAACAAGATGGCCGGGAGTGTTCTACATTGGATTATACCTGGTAGGCAAATCTTCCCCACATAGCAAAGCACCCCTTACCCAGTGTTGAGGGATAGGAGGCTCTTTCATAAGTTCATGTCTCTTAAAAGGAAATGGAAGTAATTGTATTTGGGATTCATGGTGTCACCTTAACTCCCCTAAAACCAGGTAAAAGAATAGCAACCTTCACTCGTATAAATACTTATTTACTAACATATTAGTCAAGAGTTAGACAGTTAAAAAAATAGCTGTATTGTGGAAAAAATGTAAAATACAAACATCAGATGTCTATGTTCCAAATTTGTAATTTTCCTTTCAGTCATAGAAAATGATTCATAGCTAGTCTGTACTCAAAATTGTGTGCTGAAGTGCTGATTATGATCTGTACAGAGATGATGATAAGGAGTTCAGACAGAGATTTTTCAGATGGGAATATGGAAGGATATGATGATAGCTCATAAGAAGTACTAGTATATATCCAAATGTAGTATCTACTGAAAAGTAAGTACTTCAACATTTGCTTTCTGATGTTGAGACACATAGTATACTAATTAACTACTTTCCACTAGTGTTCACTAACACTTTAATTTTAAACTGACCAGTGTACCTATGAAAATGCATCTGAAAGGTGGCTCCTGTAGACAAATGTGAAGAGGTGGGTTGTTCTCATATACTAAAGATACGATGCATCTCTAAAGGTCTTGGATGGAGCTAAGGTCTTCCCTGGAGCAGTCCTGGTGGCTCTGGATGTGTAGGCTTTATAATCAAGCATCCCACATGATTTGGGAAAACAAACTGTATCTGCTTTCCTTGGCGAGCTTGGTATGCACCAGATCGTCCAAAATTTATTTCTGATTGATTTACTGCATTTTTTGCTGTTGAATAATATTGTTTGTTTTTGGAGGAACCCACTACCTACAGGTGCAGAGGGTGGCAATGGGCATGACCTGTGTACCTGGCCGAGTGGGAGTGATCATTTTTTCATACGATGGTCTCTCTCTGTACCTATGCCACGTACTCATATGGCACAGGTACATAGATGATATTTTAATTGTGGATAGCCTTAATCTTAATGATGGGAATCTACATTTTACATTACAATTTGACACCGTTAGTATTCCATTTTTGAATATTTTGATTTCGATTGGTGAATAGGGCAGCCAGGTGACAAGCTTGTACAGGATGGAGACGGCGAAGAATGCTCTTTAATAAGCAGATAGTTTCCATCCCAAAGCACACAGTGAGGGGTATCTCTGTGGGCCAGTACCTCCGAATCAAACGTAATTGTACCAAGCCTGAGACTTTTGAGAGTGAAGAGACTTTCAGGAATCGCAGTTACCCTGATCATCTGTTGAGAAGGGCATATAAGAGAGCAAAATCTGTCTACAGAGACAACATTTTTGTTGGCCGTCGGTCGGCAAGAAAAAGCGAGAATCTCACTCATTTCTGTGTACGATATTCTGCTCAGCACTATGAATATTATTGAACGACATTGGTACATCCTGACCATTGACCCCAAATTATGAGAATTGGTCATGATGGAACCTAATCTGGCATTCAGACGGGCTCCATCTCTAAGAGATATCCTGGTCAAGAGACATTTTGTAGAGTCAGAAATTACCCATACTCATTGCTTTGTGGCTGGCACTTACAATTGTTGTGGATGTACTACATGTCAATTTCTACAGGTGGGTAGGGATGTTATGCTTCCCAGTGGGCACATTTGGCACCTTCAACACTTTGTTAACTGCGATACTCCACTGGTTGTTTATCTTATTTTATGCCTCTGCAGAGCATTTTATATTGGCAAGACTAGACGTGAGTTAAAAACAAGGACAAGTTTGGGGTATTGGAGGGATTCTGTTCCCTACCATCATAGATGCCCCACTTTTTTTGGTATATGTATATACAGTATATGGGCCTTTTTGATAAGAACCACATTTTATCTTTGCATTTTTGAGATTATCGGTATATTGCATTTACAATTAGGTTCCTTTGGAGGCCAAGTGCTATTTAAAACAAACTGTGTGATGTTATTTGTTTTTAAATTCTGGTAGCTTGCCAGCCTTACCGGTCTCTCATGCTGTCAGCCCGATTTAGTTTGTTGGTTGCCTGGACACAACAGTTTCACATTTGCACAATGTTTCAATTTGCAGCTCCATGTGGAGCTCATTCATTGGCTGCTGGCATGTGAGAGGGGTGAGGAACACAAGCGCCATTGTGATTGGCTGGTGTGCGTGTTCTTAGGGCAGGGAGGTACTGCCTGTCTGTGAGCCATGTCCCCCTTAAGAAAGCAAGAAGCTGCTGGTGAAGCGTGTTGGGTCTCTCCGGCGTGGTCATAATTGAGTGACCCCACTGGGACCATTTGTCCCTCCACTTGGTTGCCGCCCACCGCTGCCAGTTCCCGCTGCCAGTTCCCACTGTGACATCGACCCCCTACATGACTGCCCAGGTGAGAGCAGTTGGTCTAGCGCACATCGCTAAACAGCACGCAGGGTTTAATCACCATGCCATACCATACCTCGCTGACTGTGAGACTCTCCATGGATGGTCCTGATGTGCTGCCTTGCCTGTTTGCACTTTACAGTTTCTTCTGAAGTGGGATATCCTTACTGAGATTAATACTCCAGATTTTCACACTGTATCCACTCTTCCTGGGGATTCACTGAGGAGAGGGCTGCATCACATTACAAAGGATTGGTACTGTATTACGCTTTAGCACACATGTTGTTGTATAGCATCAGCTTGCTTCATCTCTTTAGCTACACTTATGCTTGTTGAACATCAGCCACCAACTTTGCATTGCATGGCTATTTAAATGCTTTGCCAGAGGGCTTGCATTTGAGGTGTTGGACAAGGCTTTGGCCTCGATTCATAAAAGCAGTGCGATAAAAAAAATCTGGGAGGGAAAATACCGCATTCGGTATTTTAGACCTTTGTGTGCTAATTCATAAACATTTTCCCAGCTGCCTTTGAAGTTCGGTAAATTACCGCAGCCAGTTGAGCGGTACAGCAGAAGTGTGGCAATATCTCTCTTTTGTTACAAGATGTAATTACGGTTCCCTGCACAGACTTGCAGAGACTTCAGCTCCCTGCACAGATGACTCACAAAGACTTCGGCTCCCTGCACAGATGACTCACACAGACTTCGGCTCCCTGCACAGATGACTCACACAGACTTAGGCTCCCTGCACAGATGACTCACACAGACTTCGGCTCCCTGCACAGATGACTCACACAGACTACGGCTCCCTGCACAGATGACTCACACAGACTTTGGCTCCCTGCACAGACGATTCACAGAGACTTCAGCTCCCTGCACAGATGGCTCACAGACTTCGGCTCCCTGCACAGATCCTGCACAGATGACTCACAGAGACTTCGGCTCCCTGCATAGATGACTCACAGAGACTTTGGCTCCCTGCACAGACTTTTGGCTCCCTGCACTTTGCATTGTTAAGACCTCACCAGAGATGTCGGTAACTTGTTAAGACCTCACTAGAGGTGTCGGTATTTTATCTGTCTTGCTTACCGCTTGTTGAAGGCTTTATGAATTGACATTTGCTGACAATTTACTGAAGTCGGTAATTTTCCTCACTGCTCGGTAATTTCAGTTTTTCATGCGGTAACAGCCTTTATGAACTGACAATTTGCTAAGTGCTCGGGAAAGTCTGCTGTTTTCAGCACTACCACATGCGATAATGCTTTATGAATTGAGGCCATACAAGATAATTAATTTATGATCAAAGATTCAAGTGTATTATACACTATTTGGTTGCCTATTCATCACACTCAATTGCCAACAAGGGATCCCAGAGCACGTTAGGTGGTTAGTTAAAGGTGGGTGTGGCAGTGAGCGGTGACTGTGATTGTTGGTGTTTGGGATGGCCCTTCCCAGAGGGGATATCTCTGTTTTAAACTGATATGTGTTTTTATTTATTATATAGCCGGTGGTCATTGCTTCATTGTGATACGCAAGCCCCTTCACCGCGGCAAGGTAATGAGCATGAAGGGGAATGGGCACATGTACATGCCTTTTGTTTTGTGGTTGCAGCCACAGTGCAGTCAGATAAATTAGGCAGGCATGTACACGCACCAGAAAAATTATCATAGAAGAAAAAATCAGGAATCCGCTGGAGTCCTGTACCCTGTTGGTGGTGGCGGAGAGGCAGTCAAGCGGCCTGCGGGCAGAGGTGCTGTGTGGGGAGCGACTTAGTCTTGGGGAAGGCAGTCACACGGCATGCAGGCAGAGATGCTGTGTGTGGGGACTGACTTCGGGCAGGCAGGATCCATGCATCATTAATTTTGATAAAGGTCAGGTACTGAACACTTTTGAGACTTAGGCAGCTTCTTTTCTCAGTGACAATGCCTCCAGCTGTGCTGAAGGTCCTTTTTGACAGGACGGTTGAGGCAGGTGGGAGAAAGAAGTTGGATGGCAAATTGGGACAGCTCTGGCCACAGGTCAAGCCTGCGCACCCAGTAGTCCAAGAGTTCATCTCTGTTCACAGTGTCTACTGTGAATCCACACTTAAGGTCAGGTAGTTGGTGGAGGGCGGATCCGGAAGAGCTAAGGTGAGGCGTTGGACTAAAGAATGTCCGCATGTCTGACATCACCATGAGATCGCTGGAGCGTGCTTTCCTTGCCTGCATGGACATAGCAGAAGGATTACTGGCAGTGGTACCTTTATTGCGTTGTGCTGTGACATCACCCTTAAACGCATTTTAAAGCACAGTTGCCAGCTTGTTCTGCATGTGCTGCACCCTCTCTGCCTTCTGGTGAGTTGGTAACATGTCTGGCACTTTGTGCCTATACCGAGGGTCTAGTAGTGTGGCCACCCAGTACAGCTCATTCCCCTTGAGTTTTTTTATATGGGGGTCCCTCAACAAGCTGGACAGCATGAAAGAAGCCATCTGCACAAAGTTGGATCCAGACGTACTATCCACCTGCTCTTGTTCTTCCTCAGTGACGTCAGGTAAGTCCTCCTCCTCCCCCCAGCCACCAACAGTACCCCGGGATCGTCGAGCAGCACAAGCCCCCTGAAACGCCTGCTGCAGTTGTTCTTCTGCCGCTGCCTCCTCCTCCTCCAAAGAAACACCTTCCTCATCATCCGAGTCTGACTCCTCTTCCTCACACGGCTCTTCCTCCTCCTCCCCCCTCTGTTCTGCCGCAGGTGTTGAGGAAACATCTGATTCTGATGAAAATTGCTCCCACAACTGTTCCTGCCACAACTGTTCCTCTTCACGCTCTTCCACAGCTTGATTCACCACTGTATGCACGGCACACTCCAGGAAGTAAGCGTACAGGATCAAGTCGCTGATGGTGCCTTCACTGCGGCTCACCAGGTTGGTCACCTACTCAAATGGCTGCATGAGCCTGCATGCATTTCGCATCAATGTCCAGTTCTTGGGCCACAACATCCGCATCTCCCCAGATTGTGTCCTTCTACTGTAATTGTACAGGTACTGGGTGACGGCTTTCTCCTGTTCTAGCAGGCGAGAGAACATCACCAGGGTCGAATTCCAGCACGTCAGGCTATCACATATCAAGCGTCTCACGGCAAGTTTTTTCTCCGCTGAATGTCCACAAAGCGTGCCATGGCTGTGTAAGACCGCCTGAAATGCCCACACAACTTCCTGGCCTGCTTCAGGACGTCCTCTAAGCCTGGGTACTTTGACACAAATCTTTGAATGACTAGATTCAGCACATGTGCCATGCAGGTTACAAGTGTCAGCTTTCCCAGATTCAAAGTGGAAAGGAGATTGCTGCCGTTGTCACACACCACGTTGCCGATCTCCAGCTGGTGCGGGGTCAGCCACTGATCCACCTGTTTGTTAAGAGCAGCCAGGAGAGCTGGTCCAGTGTGACTTTCCGCTTTGAGGCAAGACATGTCTAAGATAGCGTAACACCGTCGTACCTGGCATGCAGCATATGCTCTGGGGAGCTGGGTCTGTGTAACTGGAGAGGAGATCGCAGCACCAGTAGAGTTGAAATGCCACTCAGCCAAGGAAGAGGAGGAGGACGACAGCGAAGTAAATGTAGCAGGAGGAAAGGAGGTGGCAGGAGGCCTGCCTGCAAGCCGTGGAGGTGTCACAAGTTGGTCCGCTGCACAGCCATGTACTCCCTGCTTGCCATCGGTCACCAGGTTGACCAAATGGGCTGTGTAAGTAATGTAGCAGCCCTGACCGTACTTGGCAGACCAGGCATCCGTGGTCAGGAGGACCCTTGACCCAACGCTGTGTGCCAGAGATAACACCACTTGCCTCTCAACTTCATGGTACAGTTTAGGTATCGCCTTTTTAGAGAAAAAATTGCGGCCTGGTATCTTCCACTGCGGTGTCCCAATGGCCACAAATTTACGGAAGGCCTCAGAGTCCACCAGCTTGTATGGTAGCAGCTGGCGAGCTAACAGTTCCTCCACGCCAGCTGTCAGACGCCGGGCAAGGGGGTGACTGGCAGAAATTGGCTTCTTCCGCTCAAAGATTTCCTTTACGGACACCTAGCTGCTGTGGGCAGAGGAGCAGGAACCGCTCAAGGGCAGAGGCGGAGTGGAGGAGGGTATCTGTGAAGGTGCAAGGGAGAAAGCGGCTGAAGATGATGCACCTGAAGGAGGAAGAGGAGAAGGAGGGTGGCTTTTCTTTTGTGTGCTGCTTTTGCTCAGGTCTTCTTCCCATTGCAGTTTGTGCCTTTTCTCCATGTGGCTTCATAAGGCACTTGTCCCTACGTGAGTGTTGGCCTTTCCCCAGCTCAATTTTTGAAGGCAGAGAGAACAGATGGCATTGCTTTGATCTGCTTTGAGGCAGACACATTAAAAATTTCCAACCTGCTGAGCCCCCTGGGGTGATGGCACTATGGTGGCATCAGCAGCTGACATTGAAGGGCATGTTGGCTGGCTGTACATAGGTGGCGATACATGGCGCCGGACACTGCCACCAGCTGTTTCTGATGATGAGCTCCCCCTGCTTCTTTCAGCAACTCATCTCCTCCTACTCCTCTCTGACTCCCCCTCTGAACTGTCCCCCTGTTCATCTCCTCTATTGCGAACATACGTGGGATCTGTATTATCGTCATCATCATAATCATCCTGCCCAGCTTCGCTTGCCTCAGACACCTTCAAAACTGCACCAACAGCAGGTACTTCATCATCTTAACACGTTACGTCCATAGTGTCGCCGCCTAACTCAGACATATGAGGTGGTGTATCTTGCTTAGTGCCTTCATCTGGTTGTAACAATAATGGCTGTGAATCAGTTAATTCCCCACCAATTAACTCCTGTGAAGTGTCAAATGCAATGGATGTGGTGCTTGTATTAGCGCAGGTGGCTGCGGAAGATGAGGTGTTCTGTGTTAAATGGTCAACCACGTCGTGACAATCTTGGGAGTTGATGGGACGTGCCTTCTTCTGAGCACTGTACTTTGGGCCAGGGCCGCATGAAATCACATCAACACGACCTCTCACAGACCTGCCGGGTGGCCTTCCTCTGGGTCTGCCTCTACCTCTTCCTCTACCTGTTTTGTCTGTTTTGTCCATATCTGGGGGGATGAAGTGAAAGGTACGCACTGACTTGACTAATACAATGTGCAGTCACACAGGTGCAGTTAACAGGTATGCACGGAGTGGTATATCACACTGCGTGCACTCACATAGGTAGGTGGGTGCACTGAACACAACAGGTTCAGGTATATGCAGTGATGGATATTACAATGTGCACCTGTCACACACAGACAGGTAGCGGACAGGCACAGTGACACTGCGTGTGCTCAACTCACATAGGTAAATGGGTGCACTGTGAACAACAGGTAGGCAGGTATATGCAGTGATGGGTATTGCAATGTGCACCTGTCACACACCTACAGGTAGCGGACAGGCACAATGACACTGCATGCGCTCAACTAATGTAGGTAGGTGGGTGCACTGTGAACAACAGGTAGGTAGGTATATGCAGTGATGGGTATTACAATGTACACCTGTCACACACCTACAGGTAGCGGACAGGCACAATGACACTGCTTGCGCTCAACTCACGTAGGTAGGTGGGTGCACTGTAAACAACAGGTAGGTAGGTATACGCAGTAATGGGTAAATGGGTATTACAATGTGCACCTGTCACACACAGACAGGTAGCAGACAGGCACAGTGACACTGCGTGCGCTCAACTCACGTACTGTAGGTAAATGGGTGCACTGTGAACAACAGTTAGGTAGGTATATGCAGTGATGGGTATTGCAATGTGCACCTGTCACAAACAGACAGGTAGCGGAAAGGCACAATGACACTGCGTGCGTTTAACTAATGTAGGTAGGTGGGTGCACTGAACACACCAGGTAGGTATATGCAGTGATGGGTATTACAATGTGCACCTGTCACACACAGACAGGTAGCGGACAGGCACAGTGACACTGCGTGTGCTCAACTCACGTAGGTAAATGGGTGCACTGTGAACAACAGGTAGGTAGGTATATGCAGTGATGGGTATTTCAATGTGCACCTGTCTCACACAGACAGGTAGCGGAAAGGCACAATGACACTGCGTGCGCTCAACTAATGTAGGTAGGTGGGTGCACTGAACACAACAGGTAGGTATATGCAGTGATGGGTATTACAATGTGCACCTGTCACACACCTACAGGTAGCGGACAGGCCCAATGACACTGCGTGCGCTCAACTCACGTAGGTAGGTGGGTGCACTGTGAACAACAGGTAGGTAGGTAGGTATACGCAGTAATGGGTATTACAATGTGCACCTGTCACACACAGACAGGTAGCGGACAGGCACAGTGACACTGCGTGCGCGTTTACATAGGTAGGTGGGTGCACTGTGAACAACAGGTAGGTAGGTATATGCAGTACTGGGTATTACAATGTGCACCTAGCACACACAGACAGGAAGCAGACAGGCAAAGTGACACTGTGTGCGCTCAACTCACGTGGGTTGGCGGGTGCACTGTGAACAACAGGTAGGTAGGTATATGCAGTGATGGGTATTACAATGTGCACCTGTCACACACAGACAGGTAGCGGACAGGCACAATGACACTGGGTGCGCTCATCTCACTTAGGTAGGAGGGTGTACTGTAAACAACCGGTAGGTAGGTATATGCAGTACTGGGTATTACAATGTGCACCTGTCACACACAGACAGGTAGACGACAGGCACAATGACACTGCGTGCGCTCACATAGGTAGGTGGGTGCACTGTGAACAACAGGTAGGTAGGTTCATGCAGTATTGGGTATTACAATGTGCACCTGTCACACACAGACAGGTAGCGGACAGGCACAGTGACACCTCGTATGCTCAACTCACGTAGGTAGGTGGGTGCACTGTGAACAACAGGTAGGTAGGTTCATGCAGTACTGGGTATTACAATGTGCACCTGGCACACACAGACAGGTAGCGGACAGGAAGTGTTCACAGAAGCAATCAGAGGCCACGAACAGAAAGCTCTGTTGGTGGCAAGAACAGGGAGCAAGATTAATTTGTGTGCTGAGTTGTATGGCCCTGCAGCGAGCTGTTAAAGCTGAAGTGTGCTAAACTGGAAAAAATAGCCTGGTCACAAGGGGGGTGTAAGCCTGTGGTCATCAACTGGTTAAAAGAATATAAATGTCAGCCTTAATTTCCCTCAATCCTATAATTATCAATGCCAGCAGTTTTTGGTAACTATCAAACTGAACCAAACTGCTGATCTTCAAGTTGAATGTGACTAGCCATGTGACTGTTAAGAAAATATTTTATGTCAATTTTTGGTTTAGAGAAAACATAGCGCAGACCAAAAGGTTAAAAGTTCAGGCACTTCATCCAGTCACATTATGTTGCTTACCACGTAGGGAAAGCTTCTAAGGTGAAGTTTAGGGTAAGCAGGGACTATGTTTCTTTTAGCTTTCATTTCCTGAATTGTTACATGCTACAAACATAATTCTTTAAAAAGGTAATTTCAATGGTAAGATGTTCTGATTTTGCTGAAACACTCAAAAAACATTTTGTTACTGCTTATATTTCTGCAAAAATGTACATTTTTTGATTGAACTCTAAGCTTCAGCTCAATTTGGACATTAAGTTTCACTATTTGAACATAATTAAATCTTCTGGAAACTTTACATGCAGTGAGGGACTTTTCAATGTTTTTTATACATACGGTAGCTTTTGAAAAGTTAATACTTCATCCGGCAGAAAAGAAAATGTCACTGTTGATATCACAGATTATAAATAAATATACTCACATTTTAGTCTCAGTTTAAAAATACAGAACACAATTATGTCCACTATTTTTTGCATTTCTTATGAGGCTTATGGGTATGTAGCTAGCTTATAGTACATCACCGGTGTAGTAAAGTGTAGTGTGTGGCCGAATCACTGTTACAGCCTGTCACTGTGCTAAAATCAGGGCAGTTTCTTGGGCAGTGCCACAGACCGGCAAGTAGAAGAAGGGGGGTCACAGGCAGAAGGACATAACCACTAGGGAGCTGGTGATGCACGCTGCAGCCAAATGGAAGAAGAAAGAACATTACCAGCGCGATCACCTTATTTGACTCCTGGGCTGCCTGCATCCGACTGCGTGGTGACACCTGATGTTCTGTAGCGGTACTGCAGGCTGTCAGTGCGCAGCACCCATGGAGGAGTCGGCTTTCTGGGCTCTCTTCACCTGTGTGTTTTCCTGGTCCCTGCTTCCACGTGGATGAGTGGCTGGTCACTAGTAAGTAGGCAGATCTACTTGTGTCCTGTGGCACTGTGACTGTCCCTAAAGAGTAAATGTTTGCAAGTCCATGGGGGTGGGGGGGGGGTGAGGCACAATTTTTACACCCTCGACCTGGGTGCAATTTAGCCTAGAAACTCCCCTGGCTAGAATAAAGTTATTGAGTGACTTTGATGTACTTTTAAAAATGTGTGTCACTTGACATTGTCACACAAAGTGTTCAACATCATTTTTTGTAGTGCAAGAGGAAGAAAGCATTGAGGTGGAATGACAGCGAGGGACCAGGAGGCCTGGTTGTGTGTGGCGGCAGGTGCGTTGAAATCTTCAATCAAGGTATCAGAGGATATTGGTGTGGGGCCTTTCCCAGGAATATTGACATGGAACATTAATTAAAGGTTAGTATTATGGCTAATTAAGACTAATAAAGGACTTTTTTTCAATGTTGAGTTTTTATTTCAATTTAACTCTTTGTGGGTAAGCAGTACTCAATACCTCATACTCATTTCACCTGGGGAAGGGGTGGGCACCTGGGGGTCTCCTTCTTAGAAGGAACGCCCAGATGCCACACAAACCCCCTCCAGGGTTTCTACAACCCACACCTCCTTGGCACCGGAGATGGGTAAGAGACCCTTGACCATGGATTGGACATGGGCTCTGGGGGAGAGGGGGAGCCTTGGCTGGCCCTCTTTTCCAGAGCCCCCATACCATGGACCATGCGGGATGTTATACCTTAAGGTGCGGAGCCCCACATGGCAGATTCTGACTATCCAAGTGTGCATGGGTGACACGGGGTTAAAGAGGCTTTGGAGGGGGATCCCATGTAATTTTTTTTTATTTATTTATTTTTATTTCATTTTTTATTATTTTTTTATTAAGTTAAAAATAGGTCAATTTTCCATGGATTGTTATACAGCAATATTGCAGCTCTATAGTGATCCCTAGCCAAACAGTTCCACGGGGTTTCCAGGTGGTCATTACGAACTGCATACTGACCACCTGGAAACACATCATGAAATTCCCAGCTCTGTCTTATGATATATGTAAATGTACACTACTGATAGGTTGATACATTATTTGTCAGAATCTGTCAATATATATATAAAACACATTATACTACTTCTCCCGAGTATGGCGATACCACATGTGTGGCACTTTTTTGCACCCTAACTGCGCTAAGGGGCCCAAAGTCCAATGAGTACCTTTAGGATTTCACAGGTCATTTTTGTTTCAAGACTACTCCTCACGGTTTAGGGCCCCTAAAATGCCAGGGCAGTATAGGAACCCCACTAATGACCCCATTTTAGAAAGAAGACACCCCAAGGTATTCCATTAGGAGTATGGTGAGTTCATAGAAGTTTTTATTTTTTTGTCACAAGTTAGCGGAAATTGATTTTAATTGTTTTTTTTTCACAAAGTGTCATTTTCTGCTAACTTGTGACAAAAAATAAAATCTTCTATGGACTCACCATACTCCTAACGGAATACCTTTGGGTGTCTTCTTTCTAGAATGGGGTCATTTGTGGGGTTCCTATACTGCCCTTGCATTTTAGGGGCCCTAAACCGTGAAGAGTAGTCTTGAAACCAAATGTCGCAAAATGACCTGTGAAATCCTAAAGGTACTCATTGGACTTTGGGCCCCTTAGCGTACTTAGGGGGTGTAAAAAAGTGCCACACATGTGGTACCGCCGTACTCAGGAGAAGTAGTATAATGTGTTTTGGGGTGTATTTTTACACATACCCGTGCTGGGTGGGAGAAATATCTCTGTAAATGACAATTGTTTGATTTTTTTTACACACACTTGTCCATTTACAGAGATATTTCTCCCACCCAGCATGGGTATGTGTAAAAATACACCCCAAAACACATTATACTACTTCTCCTGAGTACGGCGGTACCACATGTGTGACACTTTTTTGCAGCCTAGGTGCGCTAAGGGGCCTAACGTCCTATTCACAGGTCATTTTGAGGCATTTGTTTTCTAGACTACTCCTCACGGTTTAGGGCCCCTAAAATGCCAGGGCAGTATAGGAACCCCACAAGTGACCCCATTTTAGAAAGAAGACACCCCAAGGTATTCCGTTAGGTGTATGGCGAGTTCATAGATTTTATTTTTTGTCACAAGTTAGTGAAAAATGACACTTTGTGAAAAAAAAACAATAAAAATCAATTTCCGCTAACTTTTGACAAACAATAAAATCTTCTATGAACTCGTCATACACCTAACAGAATACATTGGGGTGTCTTTTTTCTAAAATGGGGTCACTTGTGGGGTTCCTATACCACCCTGGCATTTTACGGGCCCAAAACCGTGAGTAGTCTGGAAACCAAATGTCTCAAAATGACTGTTCAGGGGTATAAGTATCTGCAAATTTTGATGACAGGTGGTGTATGAGGGGGCGAATTTTGTGGAACCGGTCATAAGCAGGGTGGCCTTTTAGATGACAGGTTGTATTGGGCCTGATCTGATGGATAGGAGTGCTAGGGGCGTGACAGGAGGTGATTGATGGGTGTCTCAGGCGGTGGTTAGAGGGAAAAATAGATGCAATCAATGCACTGGGGAGGTGATCGGAAGGGGGTCTGAAGGGGATCTGAGGGTTTGGCCGAGTAATCAGGAGCCCACACGGGGCAAATTAGGGCCTGATCTGATGGGTAGGTGTGCTAGGGGGTGACAGGAGGTGATTGATGGGTGTCTCAAGGTGTGATTAGAGGGGGGAATAGATGCAAGCAATGCACTGGCGAGGTAATCAGGGCTGGGTTCTGAGGGTGTGGGCGGGTGATTGAGTGCCCTAGGGGCAGATAGGGGTCTAATCTGATGGATAGCAGTGACAGGGGGTGATTGATGGGTAATTAGTGGGTGTTTGGAGGAGAGAACAGATGTAAACAATGCACTTGGGAGGTGATCTGACGTCAGATCTGCGGGCGAACTATTGGTGTGGGTGGGTGATCAGATTGCCCGCAAGGGGCAGATTAGGGGCTGATTGATGGATGGCAGTGACAGCGGGTGATTGATGGGTGGCAGTGCCAGGGGGTGATTTATGAGTGGCAGTGACAGGGGGTTATTGATGGGTGATTGACAGGTGATTGACAGGTGATCAGTGGGTTATTACAGGGAAGAACAGATGTAACTAATGCACTGGCGAATTGATAAAGGGGGGTCTGAGGGCAATCTGAGCGTGTAGGCGGGTGATTGGGTGCCCGCAAGGGGCAGATTAGGGTCTGATCTGATGGTTAACAGTGACAGGTGGTGATAGGGGGTGATTGATGGGTAATTAGTGGGTGTTTAGGGTAGAGAACAGATGTAAACACTGCACTTGGGAGGTGATCTGACGTCGGATCTGCGGGCGATCTATTGGTGTGGGTGGGTGATCAGATTGCCCGCAAGGGGCAGGTTAGGGGCTGATTGATGGGTGGCAGTGCCAGGGGGTGATTGATGGGTGGCAGTGACAGGTGGTGATTGATGGGTGATTGACAGGTGATCAGTGATTACAGGGAAGAACAGATGTAACTAATGCACTGGCGGATTGATAAGGGGGGTGTAACGATCCGCTCAGCCGCAGGCAGGCAGCCTTTTGATCATTATTCAGGTCTGCATGCTGCAGGACTCTGGAAAGTAGACCTTCTGTCAGTTTTGCAGCTTGTGCTTGCTGAGGAATTTGCATACGTTGTCATGCAAATTGCCTGGCCACATTCATTGGAGGCGTGTACTATAAGTAGTATGTGTGTCCCACAATGCTTCGCTGCTCATAGAGGTTTGTTCCTGCTGGACTCACCTGGAGTGTCAGCCACTGCTATCTTAGTATAGTTAATTCTTGGGGAGTGCTCCTTGCATTCCTAGTTAGTGCAGTCAGTTTGTGTATAATTTGTACTGCCTATTCTGTCCTGTCTTGTCTGTCGCGATTGCGCTGTCACCAGTGGCGGTTGATAGCGAATCGCTCTGTCTTGTTTGGATCGCACTAGCCTCTAGCGGTAGCGGCTGTGGATCCTTCTGATCTAGTTCCTGGAGTGTAAGCTGGAGCAGCGGTTGCTACCAGCTACCTCATCTGATCTGTCTTGTTTAGATCGCACTAGCCGCTAGCGTTAGCGGCTGTGGATCTTTCTGATCTGTGTTCCTGCTTGGATCACACTTGCTCTGGCGGAAGAGCGGTGGATCCTTTCTGCCTAGTTCCTGTTTCTCGTTTGTCTGTCTTGTCTGATACGGGCGCTTGCTGTAGGCTCGATGAGGTAACCGTTAAGCAAGCGTTCACGTTCTTTGTTTCGTGTTTGTCTGTTGATGGTTAGTTAGGCGTGCTTGTCTCTATTGTGCTTATCACGTGGAGACCGCGCATAACCGCGTGCACTGTTGCGAATGAGTGCGGTGTTCGCGGTTAGCTAGCGTTTATTATTTTCTGTATCTTCTCATTGTATGATTTACTGTGCCTTTGCTATCCTCGTATTCTGTTCTGATCTGCCTTGTGTCACTTCTGGCAATCGCCGTTCTTGGCGGTTGCGTTTCTGTTTCGCACCTGCTGTTGTGTGTGCGCGGTCGCGGGGTGGCGACTAGATTGGCGCACACACATACAACCTGTCCCTTTGCTCATTTTCATTTGCAATCGCTTCTCTTGCGATTGCGTTCTGCGCTTCGTGCAATTCCTGTTTGGCATTTGTGGAGGTGCAGGGGATTGGTTCCTCTGCGCTCCCCAGCGCCCTCTGCCGACAGGAATTTCCCTCTACTGGTGCTTGCACCAAAAGCTGGGTTCTAGCATCTTGACACGCTTGTGGAGGACCTCCGCAGTGTCAGCGCACATCTTTGTGCGCTGAACACGGAGATATCCCACAATCGTTACAATATGAGCAGCCCAACCCAAAACCCCAGTGTAGAGGGAATTTCTGATTTGTACGATTTTGCTGAGTATGGTTCCTGTGTCTTTAAGAGTTTCAAAATATTAAATTCAGAGACGAAAGAGGATTTTCTCTCTGAATGCGTAAAATTTTGTCTGAATCCTACTTTTCAAATTACTGATCCGTCCACGTCTGCTCTCCAATTAGCTTATGTGCTTTTGAAAGATGATCTGTTTGTATGGGCTCATGAAATCTTGCAAGACAATTCTTGGAATGATAATCTATATCAGTTTCTTACATTTACATTCTCCTACTGGTTTGAGTTGCCTTGCTTGCCACCTGCCCTGTATGAGTGTGTAGTTGCTAATGAGTCAGCTGCTCTACCTACTTCATGCAAAACCATTCAGTTTGAAAATGAATGCAGTAACTATTCCCCTGTGTCTAAACAGCAGCCACCTAAAGCAGCAAGGACTAAAAGCAGGAAAAAAAGGAAGACTTCTCAGCTGAAAAATCCGTTGCCCATAGCAATTACAAATAAAAAAATTGTTTCTGTAAAGTCTGAAATTTCTCAGTTTCAGGTTTCATTACCCCAAGAAAGGGCATTTGTGGATCCTTTGATAGGCAGAATTATTTTCTATATTAAAGGAGTGAGAAAGTCTTTGCATGTTCCTGACCCCAACCCTTATGAGGGTTTCTTGGAAACCGAGTTGTTTGAACCCCCATTTGCTCCATGGGATATTGGAGCATTAATTGAGGAGTTCGAGATTGATTGGAAGGCGTTTTGCGATTTTTACATCGCAAAAAGCGCAGAGATTCTTTATGCTTGTCTTGATTCGGTGTACGCTTTGATTGACTCTGATGAGTGTGACGAATGTTTTGTGAATCCGGTGACTTATGTGTGGCAGACGATTTTGGATGAATTGCACACACACCAATCAATTGACTTCAATAAAGAGACATCGTTATCGGATGATTGTTCCTGCCTTTCTGGGGTAAAGCATGTGAGTCTAGATATTGTGCGACCTGACATGAATGGGTGCACTACTGTGGTTGATTCCTGTGCGAATCTGGAAAGATTCTCTCCTGATTGCGTGAAGTTTGAATCTATGCGATGTAATGCCTGTTTTTCAGATGTTCCTGCAGATTGTGATCAACATGAATGTGCCAGTTTTCTCAAAGATATGTGGGATCCCTTGTCATCTAAGAACAGATCTTTAAGATCTTCCATCTATGATCCTGCTATGGGAAAAATTCCTAAACTATGCAGCATCAAAAGTGAAATTAATATGCCTAATAAAGTTTATTCTGTTGATGTCGCTATTTCTTCTGCAGATGAGTCTCTGTCTCACCCTGTTCACACCTGTAAGGGCCCGTTGCCTGGGGACAATTGCTCCAGTGTTTCGACCCTAGATGCCTTGCAGTCTGCTCCGTAGATCGCGGAGATTTGCGCTATGGAAGCGTCAGTTTCACAACCTAAAGCGATCTTGGATTCGCAGGTTTTGCGTTCTGGCTCCTCGGATTTGACATTGTTAGCCGAATCTAAGAGTGAGACAGCGCTTCGGTTTTGCGAATCTGACTCTGAAACATCTCTGCTGGGTCCAGAGAAAGTTTCTCTGAGCCTGCCCTGTACCATGAATAACAATATGATGTCCAATCACACTGACATTTGTGAGTCCCTTTCTTGTTCTGAGGAAAGTGCTGATTCTGCACCCTGTACTCTGGATGAGTTAAGATGGCCTTGTTTAGAGTCTCCTGCAGTGTCCCTAGAGGCTCGTCTAGGTATTGCCACTATACTCACCTGTTTTTCTGCAGTTTTGGAGTTACAAGCTAGTTTGACTGCCACACAGAATTCTGGGTACAGTGAGAATGAAGTTAGGGAGTCAGTGTGTGTTCCAGTAAATATACCTGTACATTCCCCTCATGATGATGAGATCCAGTCTCAGGTTATGGTGGAACTATTCCTGGGACATCTGCCCTGTCCACAAAATAAAGTTCCAGTTTTGCCCTGTAACATGGATAGTTCAGAATCCTTCCGAGAAAACTTGAAAAAAGATGTTCCTGAGGTCTTGTTTGATGTTCTGGAGGTCTCCGAGTTCCTCCCAAAGGGTGCAGAACTTGTAGGAGATGTCTCCTGCCCCCCAAGTCCTTCTGAGGTGTTACCCTCTTCCGTAGGCATTGCTGCCTTGCTGGCTACCTTTTCAGCTCTGATGGAGCTTCACTCATATGTAGTCAATGATGATATTATTGTCACAGAAATTTCTGAATTTGTATCCGGGTCTTCTTGTGAAAGTCCAGTGCCTGTGACCTCCACTCATGATGATTCTCTGTCCGGTACTGGTTTTGGTCTTGTCGTGCCGGACTCTGAGGCTGGCAGTTCCCCGACATGTACTGAGGCTTCTCCTGTGCTGGTGTACCCCAGTGTGCTCTGTGACCCAGAAAGCCCAAGTGTGCCTCGGTTACCAGCGTACTCAGATGCTTCCTCGGTGGAGACATGCTCTGATTTAGCCTGCCTGCTTGCATGCCCAGAAGTGGTCCCTGAAAGTCTTGATCTTGATGGGTGTCCTCGTAATTCTGAATCCGGAATTGTCATTGGTTCCATGGGGGTTCTTGGTAATTCTCCATGTGAGCCTGGTGATTGTTCTGCCCTCTTTGGATCTCTGTGGAGCTTCAAAAGGTTCTGGGAGATTCCGGGAGAGATTTTGCTTGGTCCCCTGGATAAGATCAATGGTGGCTTTTGTGTTGTAAGGGACACTTCGAACAGGTATTGTGGCAGGTTTGGTATTTTCGGACGCTCCTTGGAAGGTGGTGGGTATTGTCTGGAGGGTGTCGATGGCTTTTTCTCTGGTATCCACAGTCCTGATGGGTGTTACGCTAAGACTGGTAGTACTGATGGGCATGTTTCGGTGGCTTCTGTTTCCGATGAGGTCGGTTTCGGGTGGACTGACTCTGGAATTGGACCTTGTCGGGCTGCCCCGACCCTTATGAGTCTTCAGTTAGAGTTTTTTGGTAACGCCAGTTTTGAAAGACGTCTGGAATTCGTCCCTAGAGGGGGGGGTACTGTAACGATCCGCTCAGCTGCCTGCGCAGGCAGGCAGCCTTTTGATCATTATTCAGGTCTGCATGCTGCAGGACTCTGGAAAGTAGACCTTCTGTCAGTTTTGCAGCTTGTGCTTGCTGAGGAATTTGCATACGTTGTCATGCAAATTGCCTGGCCACATTCATTGGAGGCGTGTACTATAAGTAGTATGTGTGTCCGACAATGCTTCGCTGCTCATAGAGGTTTGTTCCTGCTGGACTCACCTGGAGTGTCAGCCACTGCTATCTTAGTATAGTTAATTCTTGGGGAGTGCTCCTTGCATTCCTAGTTAGTGCAGTCAGTTTGTGTATAATTTGTACTGCCTATTCTGTCCTGTCTTGTCTGTCGCGATTGCGCTGTCACCAGTGGCGGTTGATAGCGAATCGCTCTGTCTTGTTTGGATCGCACTAGCCTCTAGCGGTAGCGGCTGTGGATCCTTCTGATCTAGTTCCTGGAGTGTAAGCTGGAGCAGCGGTTGCTACCAGCTACCTCATCTGATCTGTCTTGTTTAGATCGCACTAGCCGCTAGCGTTAGCGGCTGTGGATCTTTCTGATCTGTGTTCCTGCTTGGATCACACTTGCTCTGGCGGAAGAGCGGTGGATCCTTTCTGCCTAGTTCCTGTTTCTCGTTTGTCTGTCTTGTCTGATACGGGCGCTTGCTGTAGGCTCGATGAGGTAACCGTTAAGCAAGCGTTCACGTTCTTTGTTTCGTGTTTGTCTGTTGATGGTTAGTTAGGCGTGCTTGTCTCTATTGTGCTTATCACGTGGAGACCGCGCATAACCGCGTGCACTGTTGCGAATGAGTGCGGTGTTCGCGGTTAGCTAGCGTTTATTATTTTCTGTATCTTCTCATTGTATGATTTACTGTGCCTTTGCTATCCTCGTATTCTGTTCTGATCTGCCTTGTGTCACTTCTGGCAATCGCCGTTCTTGGCGGTTGCGTTTCTGTTTCGCACCTGCTGTTGTGTGTGCGCGGTCGCGGGGTGGCGACTAGATTGGCGCACACACATACAACCTGTCCCTTTGCTCGTTCTCATTCGCAATCGCTTCTCTTGCGATTGCGTTCTGCGCTTCGTGCAATTCCTGTTTGGCATTTGTGGAGGTGCAGAGGATTGGTTCCTCTGCGCTCCCCAGCGCCCTCTGCCGACAGGAATTTCCCTCTACTGGTGCTTGCACCAAAAGCTGGGTTCTAGCATCTTGACACGCTTGTGGAGGACCTCCGCAGTGTCAGCGCACATCTTTGTGCGCTGAACACGGAGATATCCCACAATCGTTACAGGGGGGGTCTGAGGGCAATCTGAGCGTGTAGGCGGGTGATTGGGTGCCTGCAAGGGGCAGATTAGGGTCTGATCTGATGGGTAACAGTGACAGGTGGTGATAGGGGGTGATTGATGGGTGATTGATGGGTAATTAGTGGGTGTTTAGGGTAGAGAACAGATGTAAACACTGCACTTGGGAGGTGATCTGACGTCGGATCTGCGGGCGATCTATTGGTGTGGGTGGGTGATCAGATTGCCCGCAAGTGGCAGGTTAGGGGCTGATTGATGGGTGGCAGTGACAGGGGGTGATTGATGGGTGATTGATGGGTGATTGACAGGTGATTGACAGGTGATTGACAGGTGATCAGGGGGATAGAGGTATACAGTACACAAGGGGGGGTCTGGGGGGGGGAGGTCTGGGGAGAATCTGAGGGGTGGAGGGATGATCAGGAGTCCCCAGGGGGCAGTTTAGGGTTAAAAAAATAGCGTTGACAGATAGTGACAGGGAGTGATTGATGGGTGATTAGGGGGGTGATTGGGTGTAAACAGGGGTCTGGGGGGTGGGCAGGGGGGGTCTGAGGGGTGCTGTGGGCGATCAGGGGGCAGGGGGGGGGGGATCAGTGTGCTTGGGTGAAGACTAGGGTGGCTGCAGCCTGCCCTGGTGGTCCCTCGGACACTGGGACCACCAGGGCAGAAGGCAGCCTGTATAATACACTTTGTAAACATTACAAAGTGTATTATACACTTTGTATGCGGCGATCGTCAGGTTAACATCCCGCCGGCGCTTACGTATGGCCGGCGGGATGTTGCGGCGGGTGAGCGGAGACAGGCGCCGGCGGAGTTTTACGCGCGTAAAGCTTTATGTGCGAAAAGCTCGTTTAGACGTGCTAAGGGGGTTTTCACAGGCGTGCTAACAGTTAGCACCGCTTTGTGAATCAAGCCCCTAGCCTCTTCTTTGTCAGGAGGGGAAAGGCCATGGTTATTTCCATGCCCTTCAGACCTTGTCAGTCCAGTCCTTGCTAACCTGCCATTCTGTTGCGGGTAGTCCACAGCATGACAGTCTATCTCCACAGCATGTCAGTCTTTCCCTGCTAGTCCATTCCTTAGTCTGTCACTCTGTTCCTGCTAGTCCAGTCAACTGTCTGTCATTCTGTTCCTGCTAGTCCAGTCCACAGTCAGTAATTCTGTTCCTGCTAGCCAAGTCCACAGTCTGTTTCTGCTAGTCCACAGTCAGACAGTCTGTTTCTGGTCATCCGGCCTGCATTTTGTCAATTTGTTCCTGCTAGTCCAGTTCACCACCAGTCTTTCAGTCAGTCCTTGTCAGTCTGAAAAAGAAAACCGAGAGCCCAATATGGTGCAGTATGTTAGGATAATTTGATCAAATGATTACGTGCGAGAAAATATACTCACAAACATGGGTTACCATTCAGGCAACCACTTTGAAGGCAGGTGAGGAGATTAGGCCTGTCCTCACTCAGGGCTAAGAAGTCGCTCTCTGTAGTAATGAAAGAAGAAAGGGGGTAGCACTCCCCTCCACCAGGAGTGGACACAGTGTATTTGAAATGTAGAAGAGAGGCGCCAGCAGGATAAAAATGTATAAAACCTTTAAAAGTGCTTGGAGGAAGTGGTGGGCTTGCCTCCCAAAAGCAAACAAGAAGTCCTGTTTATATGTAATTTAACATGTTTATTATACGATATCGCAAACAAAAATGCAACACGTTTCGCAGGTCAAGCCCACTTCATCAGGCAAAAATGGGGACAACAAGAGATCTGTAGTAACAGGATTAGTGCCTCAGTGGTAGAGTAAGGTGTAACTTGCCTGTCATCCTCTCTCCATGGGGTGGAATTGAGCTTTGTCTCCCACTCAGAAGAATGAGTGAAGATGTTCTTTGGATCCCTTTTTTATTCAACAAGTTATAGAGTTAAAAAATAAACAAATATTCCAGACTTAGGGCTTGATTCACAAAAGAGTGCTAACTGTTAGCACGGTCGTTTTCACGCGAATTTTCGCATTGCGCGCGATCGCGAATTTTCGCGCTAAACAATAACGGTTTCGCGCGCAAACGCGAATTTTCGTGCGCAAACGATATCGATTTTGTGGTAAAAATCGCGTTTGCGCACGAAAACATTATTGTTTCGCGCAAAAATTCGCGATCGCGCGCAATGCGAAAATTCGCGCGAAAATGGCCATGCTAACAGTTAGCACTCTTTTGTGAATCAAGCCCAAAGTCTCATTGCGTGTCCATTTCCAACCAGTGTAGAAAAGAGAAACCAAACTACCTGATCCAAATTTCTTAATTTTGTGCTGGGAAATGAGAGGAATTGCCACTTTAAACTGAAATGGAACAACATTTTTTTCACTTTTTATCTGTGATTTTCTACATACAGTACCTAAATAGCTCTACAAATGCATAGTGCTATCTCACCTTGCTAGCAGAGCTGCAGAATGCATTGCCTCTTTTTTTTGAGTTGCTATCTTGCTGTCTACACATTTTGAAAATAACATTATCTGCTTCCAACAATATTTTCTCTGACTGTAAGCAGCTTTGAGTTAAAAATGTTTACATTAGAAGGTGACAAAAAGAAGAATGCAGTTGTCAACTGTTGTCGATTGCAATGACTAGACAAGCAGTAGGGGGGCATAACTAGAGAGTGGGGCAAAGGGGAAAAGTAAATGTATGTATCCATTTACTGTTTAGAACAGAACACATAAATACATTTTGTTAAAAGTTCAGGTACACTTTAATAGCCCATTTAAAATGTGACACTACTCTGCCAAGGTGGTTACTAATGTAATATTTCATTATTCTTTTCGAAATACACTTCTCACTATGTTAGTTTTTACATAAACCAAGGTCAGTGATGTAGTCAGAATATTATTTTCAAACATACCATGCACACTCGAAACCACTTACCATTGTAGTTCACACCAATTCTCCAGTCATAAAATGTAATGTGTGATGTGACCTTTTTTACTTCTTTATAGAGTTTAAATGAATGGGATAAAATACCGACTCTTCATAAGAACGAAGATGTCAGGTGGGTGGATGTGCTTGTGTTTGCTTATTGAAAATGTGGACTGCTGTGGACATAAAAATGAATTTTCTGAAGGCAACAGGGGTGTAGCAATAGGGGGTGCAGAGGCAGCCACCGCATAGGGCCCTTGGGCCAGAGGGGCCCCAAAGGGCCCTCCCTCAACTGCAGTATTAGCTCTCTATTGGTCCTGTGCTGGTAATAATCGCTTCTATAGATACTTTGAATAGTAGTGATCTCTAACAAACTGTTCCCCATCCCCTTCTTGCTCCTCTGACACTGTGGTTGTCCTTGGCAGGTTTTGGTGCGCCATATCAATTGTTATGTATAGAGTGCTTGGGGAGGCCCCATTGTAAAACTTGCATCGGGGACCACAGCTCCTTAGCTACGCCACTGGAAGGCAAGGGCCCTGTGTTTATGATGAAAGGTCACAGTGTCTGTCAGCAATGGGCACTGGCTCCTAAGGTAGGGTGTCACCATTTCTCTACATCCATCTTGATGCACCCTACAAAGCTGCAGGTAGTATAGGCTGTTCTCAGCATGACCACATGCAGCATGTTTGCTGCTCCTTGCCCCAGGCATATTCACCTGCACAACTGGTAGCTCTGGGAGTCGATTAATTTTTTAATATTGGGGGTCACACATTTTTTTATTAAAAAGTTAACAAAAGAAAAAGTTGGCTTTTCATTGTTGACATTTTAAACATAGAATCAGCAATGATAAGATGATGCGGAGTGATACACACTCCAACCCCATCACCCAGAACTACATTACTAGTCGGCTCAGCGGGGAGCGGAGATTGAATTAAAGAGGTACTCAGATGCCAAAAGTAAAAGTATAGATTTATAATATAATTGACATAAAGGTAAAACAAGCAGATTAAAATTGTTTAGTTTTTAATATGTTTTGAATTATTCTACAATCTATATTGTGAGACACATGCTAGAAAATAGGCAATCTTACAGTTTGCTTAACAAATAACAGTATGAATCTATATCTGTGGACATTGAACTGACATGTGTTGAACAAACAGCAACCTTCAGTAACAAAAAGTATTTTTAGAACTTATGTTTACCGTTTATAAAAGGTGAGAATTGTCAGACATTTGAAGAGAAGTACAACATTTTATTTTATAACATGATATTATCATCTTGGTTATTGCACAGATGTATCTAATTTGTATACACAAAAAGAAAAGATGGAATGCTATCCTCTTACAGGGAAGTTCTATTTGCAACATAACATTACTATAACTATAGACTGGTGCTCCACAAGTGTAATTTAAAGTATATTAAGATTATATTTCCATTTCAATTTGCAGACAACTAAGAATTTCCCAAAAATATGTTAGGCTCATATTTAATTGTTTTGCAGCCAAGGTCACAGGAGTACAGACTGGCTGTAAACTCCCACCTTGCTGAATGAATGATTATCTTCACAGGGGCATGGCTTCTAGGGTGCACACACACATCCAACTTTGCTTGGCCAATCTTACTACGCATGTAGTATGAGGTCAAGCAGGCTTTCAATTTTATGTACAGAATGGCGTCAATTCACCAGAGAGGATTTACTAAGAGAAAAAAGGTAGGTAGTTTATCTCATGAGGTATTTTAACACTCTGGAGTCAATTCACCAGTGTGAGAGGACAGAGAGAAAAATGTTTGATAGCAGGGGATAATGGAGAGATATGCATGAGGAAAGTGTGAAAAAGCAGAGAGTTAGGTAATCGGTATTAATGATTTACATGGGATACTTTTCCTCTCTGTAAGCTTGAAAGTGAAGCATTGTGGGTAGGAGGCAGAGTTTTACCACTACGTGACCAGAGTATTCCCGCCTTTTACTGCCGGATCAAATCATAAATAATATCACGAGTGAGTCTGAACTTCTTCACCACCTCTGTCTCAGTAAAATTATCAAGAACTGTTCTCTCACGAAAAATACGAGCAGCGATTAAACAGACCCTCCTCCTGCGCCTTCGTCTCCTCATAATAGAAGCAAGCTCTAAGGCCTAGTGCACACCAGAGCGGTTCGGCTGCGTTTTGCGATCCGCTTGCGGCTGCGGATACGCTTGGGTAATGTATTTCAATGGGCTGGTGCACACCAGAGCGGGAGGCGTTTAGCAGAAACGCATACTCCCGGGCTGCTGCAGATTTTGGATTGCGGAGGCATTTCTGCCTCAATGTTAAGTATAGGAAAAACGCAAACCGCTCTGAAAAACGGCACTTCAGAGCGGTTTGCAAGGCGGTTTTTGTTACAGTAGCTGTTCAGTAACAGCTTTACTGTAACAATACATGAAATCTACTACACCAAAAACGCTTCACAAAACCGCAAAATGCTAGCTGAAACGCTACAGAAAAATAAGAAAAAGCGTTTCAAAATCTGCTAGCATTTTGCGGATCTGCTAGCGGTTTTTGGTGTGCACCAGGCCTAACAGAGTAAGCTCAAAAGGCTCCATCTTCCACAGCAGCAGCTGCTGTGTGAAAACCACGATATCTCCAGGTTCATTCATGGGATAAAGAGATGAAAAAATAACGAATGGCCACACCCCCTTTTTTCCCTGGTGAATTGTGATTTGGAGAAAAACTAACTACTAACTATCACTTATTTATCTCATACTTATCTCACATTTATCTCTTGCACTTCTCTCTGTCGATATTTTCCCCTATACTTCTAGAGAATTGCTATTTGGAGATATCACAGGAGGTAAATTACCTCCCAAGAGATAAATAGGTTGGTAACCTCTGGTGAATTGACGCCATTGTGTAGGTAAGCTCTCATATTACATGGAAGTGGTAAAATTGGTCATTAGCTAATCAACATTGGATTTGTGTACCAGGCATTACTTTAAACATCCACTCTAATTTATTGACTGGGAATAAACTTTGATAGTACTATAAAATGTTACATTCACATAAAAACAAAGTAAACATGCTGAAATGATATGTGTCATTGTAAGCCTTGCAAACTGCATTTGTCTTAGTAAAAAGTGGAATTTCCCATAAAAGGTTAGTCGGCAACCAAAATATGGTAAATTAAGCTATGTTTTTCTCTTTATTCTGAACTTTGCAAAATAAACAAAATGAACAGTTAAAACAATGATTTTGCCTAAAGGGTTCCATAAAGCAAAAACATTAGTAACATAAGCTGAAAACAATTATTTCCCACCAATTCCCTAAAACTAGCACTAACATATTTAAAGGGAACCTGAAGCGAGAGGAATATGGAGACTTTCATATATATTTGCTTTTAAACAATACCGGTTGCCTGGCAGTCCCTCTAATCTCTTTGGCTGAATAACTCACCTGAAACAAGCATTCAACTGATCTTGCCAGATTTTTGTTAGAAACACCTATATGCTTGCTCAGGGTCTATGGTTAAAAGTATCATAGGCAGAAGATCAGTAGGACTGCCAGGCAACTGGTATTGTTTAAAATTAAATAAATATGTCAGCTTCCATATCCCTTTACCAAAAGATAGTAGTGTGGGGAAAAATAAATCAATACATTGCAATGTGAGAAGTTAAAAAATAAAAGATAGATCAAGAAATGATTGATATTCGCCATGTATTTTGTTCATGATGTTTGACCTACAATGAGCCTGCACGTCATCATCTTCACTGCTGGCAAACAAGAAGAAAACTAGACAGCACCAGCTGCCATTATCTATTACCACAACCAATAACAATGTGATAGGTTGGTGTATGTATATATTTATAGGGACGTTTTCCACAATGATTTCACACCGTGGAAGTCATTTCACCACAACATCAGCCATATAGATGTCCCTGGTGATCTATCTGAGAAAAGGTAAAGATTTCTCAGGGGAAAGGGGGATGAAGTTCAATCCTGGGTTAAAGTTTCTCTTTAAAGGTTAATAATCCAGAGTTCTAAATGACCATTTCTCTACAGTTGGACTGCTTTTGGAACAGTGTAACTTTACTGATGCTTCACGAACAGGACAGGTTCTAGACTTTCTGCTGCCTGAAGCAAACATAGTGAGGATGCCCTCCCCCGAAAACATGCCCTCTACTAAGCACGAGCAAAGACCATGTGGTTTGTGTTATAAAGTGGACTAAAAATCTTGTACCTTGCATGCTTCTCAAGATAACCACCCCACAAATGTGGCAGTCACCTCACATACTGAATGCATAATCACTTAACAAAAGAAATACAGCAATTACCCCACACATGAAATGCAACAATCACCCCACACAATTAAATGTGACAATTACCCCATGCAGGAATTACATAAATCACCCCAGAAATTAAATGCAACAATAAACTCACAGAGAAAAATGCAACAATTACCCCACATAGAGTCAAAGTGCAGTCAATCCTGCCGCATGTCCCCCTTCCAAAAGTACACATACTTAGGCAGTGTTTTTACACACAAATACACATAATTAGGCAGCGTTAACCTCCAAAAATACACATTCGACAGTGTTTCATCCACCCTCAAGAATACACACTAGGCAGCATTTCCCCCATAAAACACAAATTAACCAAAATTTCCATGCCCCCTGAAACAAACACACACACACACACACACACACACACACAGCAGTGTTCCCCCCTAAAAAAACAACACTAAGCAGTGTTTTCCTCCTTAAAACACAACTAGGTAGTATTTCCCTTTACAAAAACATTAGACAGCATCTCCCAAACAAAGCAGTTCCCCTTTATTCATTTAGTGCCCCAGAGGTTCAAGATGTCATTTGAGAGTGACACCTGAAATCATAAATAATATACTCACCAGATGGCTTTTCTCCAGCATCCATCCCTAGATTTCACTGTAGCAGCTCCTTCCACCTGTCCTGTCCAGAGATTACGGCCAATGTTGGACCAAAGAGGAGAGACAAATTGGGCTGTGCAATGCAGGAACTGCCACCTCTGCTTTCTCCAAGACAGCATCTCCTTCTTGCTAGCCTGCTCTGGTTCCCAGGATGCTTGGTATGAGCTGCAGCGGTGCTGCATCACTCACAATGGTATCACTAGCCACACTTTCTGCTTCCTCTCTGACTACAGCCACACCTCATGGGACCCGGCAGCACGTACTAACAGGTCACATGAGGCACCGCTATAGCCATTGATGCAGCATGCTGGACAGATGGCTAGAGATCTCATCACTGGTATACTGAGAGCAGGTGAGTGACGCAGTGCTGTACAAATGCTATTTTGCATCTCTATGGCGTCAATTCACCAGAGAGGATTTACTAAGAGAAAAATGGTAGGTAGTTTATCTCATGAGGTATTTTAACACTCTGGAGTCAATTCACCAGTGTGAGAGGACAGAGAGAAAAGTGTTCGATAGCAGGGGATAATGGAGAGATATGCATGAGGAAAGTGTGAGAAAGCAGAGAGTTAGGTAATCGGTATTAATGATTTACATGGGATACTTTTCCTCTCTGTAAGCTTGAAAGTGAAGCATTGTGGGTAGGAGGCGGAGTTTTACCACTACGTGACCAGAGTATTCCCGCCTTTTACTGCCGGATCAAATCATAAATCATATCACGAGTGAGTCTGAACTCCTTCACCACCTCTGTCTCAGTAAAATTATCAAGAACTGTTCTCTCACGAAAAATACGAGGGGCGATTAAACAGACCCTCATCCTGCGCCTTCGTCTCCTCATAATAGAAGCAAGCTCTAAGGCCTAGTGCACACCAGAGCGGTTCGGCTGCGTTTTGCGATCCGCTTGCGGCTGCGGATACGCTTGGGTAATGTATTTCAATGGGCTGGTGCACACCAGAGCGGGAGGCGTTTTGCAGAAACGCATACTCCCGGGCTGCTGCAGATTTTGGATTGCGGATGCGTTTCTGCCTCAATGTTAAGTATAGGAAAAATGCAAACCGCTCTGAAAAATGGCACTTCAGAGCGGTTTGGCAGGCGTTTTTGTTACAGAAGCTGTTCAGTAACAGCTTTACTGTAACAATACATGAAATCTACTACACCAAAAATGCTTCACAAAACCGCAAAATGCTAGCTGAAACGCTACAGAAAAATAAGAAAAAGCGTTTCAAAATCTGCTAGCATTTTGTGGATCTGCTAGCGGTTTTTGGTGTGCACCAGGCCTAACAGAGTAAGCTCAAAAGACTCCATCTTCCACAGCAGCAGCTGCTGTGTGAAAACCACGATATCTCCAGGTTCATTCAGGGAATAAAGAGATGAAAAAATAACGAATGGCCACACCCCCTTTTTTCCCTGGTGAATTGTGATTTGGAGAAAAACTAACTACTAACTATCACTTATTTATCTCATACTTATCTCACATTTATCTCTTGCATTTCTCTCTGTCGATATTTTCCCCTATACTTCTGGAGAATTGCTATTTGGAGATATCACAGGAGGTAAATTACCTCCCAAGAGATAAATAGGTTTGTAACCTCTGGTGAATTGACGCCTATGTCACCCAAGGAGGTTGGAGAAATGTGAGGGAGTATGAGGAGGGAAACATTTGAAGCATGTGAATTCACACTGCTTCATGGAAGAACTGACCCTGTTAATGAATTACACAGGTACTAAATCTCTTATGTAGCTGAGAAAACATTTGTGTCCAAAGACCAGATAGAAAAAAATACTTACTTCAAGATGTGTTTCTTTGGGAAATGGACATACATTAAAAATCCAAGTGTAAAGTTTTCATTGCCTCAGGTTCATAAGCATCTAAATCAGACAATGAGATTCCAGAAAAATTATATTTATGATTGGGGCTATGGAGAGTATTGTTTATATCATGAGGTTTTTTTAATCACTTCAGGTTTACATTTACACCTACTTGCTTTGTCAGTCATTGAAATCATTTCGCCAACCTCTTTGCAAATGGCAACATTTATTTAGGTTCTTTAGGGTGGAAGAACACAGAAGAACAAAAACAATTCTGCAAACCAGGCCTGGAGGAGTTAAAGGGACTCAGAGCAGTGCAGAAACTATGGAAAGATGCATATCATTTTAAAGCTCTCTTTCTCCTCTTTCCAATGATATATAAATCGTTGCCTTACGCCTTTTAGTTTTCGCTATTTTCGCGATTAAAATTGCAGCGGCTGAATGGAGCTGCTGACTTTGAGAAAAAGTCGCCCTGTGTAATACAATGTAACTATGGAAAGATGGATATCATTTTAAAGCTCTCTTTCTCCTCTTTCTGACGGCCCATAAATCATCGCCCTATGCCTTTTAGTTTTCTCTATTTTCGCGATTGAAATCGCGTCCGCCGCAATTTCAATCGCGAAAATAGCGAAAACTAAAAGGCGTAGGGTGGCAGTTTATATATCATTGGAAAGAGGAAAAAAAGAGCTTTAAAATGATATGCATCTTTCCATAGTTTTTGCACTACTCAGAGTCCCTTTAAACAATGTCTGGTATTAGGTGGCAACATTTTTTTAGAACAATCTCCCCATATTAGACCTTCGTGAGAGTTGCTGAAATGTTAGGGTAATAGTAGTCACATCATTAAAATGATCTGTGCACACCATCAGTGAGAAATGTTTAAATAAATACAGGTTCTTCTGGATTTATTCTAAACTAGCTGATGACCTAGCATTGCCTCGATATTTTGGATTACCTGAACGCCATTGAGCTGAGCAACAGGCTGGTGTGAAACAATTGGCGGGAGGACGGGCTCTGTGTGTAAAGTGTCATCTGGATGGGTGATGTAATCCCTTGGTTTTACCAATGTGATATGCTATAACTGTTTTACACATAATGTGCAATACATGCTTGCTGAAGTCCTGGGTCCTGTACCCTTACCCTAGGTGTCACATTCAGTCAAGCATTAGTGTGTACAGCAAGTCAGCAATCAAGATTCCAGCAAACACGTCAGAAATAAAAGCAGTGCCAGCGACATTTTCTTTATGTTTAGATGTCCTTTACTATGAGTGACTACACAAAGGACTTGCTACCACACACTAGTTTCCACCATGTTAAACAATTTCTGCACACTCACATACAGATTTTTTATTTTGCCATATTTTGTGTGCAGGGGCGGACTGACCATTAGGGCACTCGGGCACGGACCGAGGGCCCGTGGTCAGGGGGGGCCCGCCACCCGCCAGAGAACCCTGAGCAGCCAGGAGGGGAGACAGCCAGTGAAGGAGGGCGATGGGCATAGCAACGGAGAAGGGGGGAAGTTTCCCCCCCCTACTCTCACCTTGGGGCCCCCCTTCCTGGCTCTCCTCTCCGTAATCTGTAATGTGTCGGACAGCTGGAAGCGGCTGACAGCGGGCGGAGACGCTGTTCAGCCACCGGAGGGATCGCTGATCTGTGTGCAGCTAGTGTGGGCTTGAGAAGCCCAGACTAGCTGCACACAGATCAGCGATGCCTCCAGTGGCTGAACAGCGGTAAGTCTCCGCCCGCTGTCAGCCGCTTCCAGCTGTCCGACACATTACAGATTACGGAGGGGAGAGCCAGGAAGGGGGGCCCAAGGTGAGGGAACGGGGGGGGGGACTTCCCCCCCTTCTCCGCTGCTATGCCCATCGCCCTCCTTCACTGGCTGTCTCCCCTCCTGGAGACACCTACAAGCCTGGCTGCATATACTGGGGGCACTTACAGACCTGGCTATACTGGGGAGACCTATACACTTGGCTGCATATACTGGGGAGACCTATACATCTGGCTGCATATACTGGGGGCACCTATACACCTGGCTGCATACACTGGGGGCACCTATACACCTGGCTGCATATACTGGGGGCACTTATACACCTGACTACATATACTGGGGGCACTTATAGACCTAGCTACATATACTGGGGGCACCTATAAACCTGGCTATACTGGGGACACCTATACACCTGGCTGCATATACTGGGGAGACCTATACACCTGGCTATACTGGGGAGACCTATACACCTGGCTATACTGGGGAGACCTATACATCTGACTGCATATACTGGGGGCACCTATACACCTGGCTGCATATACTGGGGGCACCTATACACCTGGCTGCATATACTGGGGGCACCTATAGACCTGGCTATACTGGGGACACCTATACACCTGGCTACATATACTGGGGACACCTAAAGACCTGGCTATCTATACAGGAGACACCTATAGACCTGGCTATCTATACAGGAGACACCTATAGACCTGGCTATGTTAACTGGGGACATCTATAGACCTGGCTATCTTAAATGGGGACATCTATAGACCTGGTTATCTATTCTGGAGACACCTGTAGATTAGGCTACTTATACTGGGGACACCTATAGACCTGGATACCTGCACTGGGAAAACCTATAGACCTGGATACTTCCACTGGGGATACCTTTTTACCTGGTTACCTATACTGGGGGCACCTATTTTGGGGGAACTGCTGCTGCCAGATTAAGTGTATTTTGAGAAACAGCTGCCAGATTATGTGTATTTTTGGGGAACCGCTGCCAGATTGTGTATAACGGAGAAATGCTGCTTCCAGATTCTGTGTATTTTGGGGGAACCACTGCGGCTACATGTATTTTTGGTGATCTGCTGCCAAATTATGTCTATTTTGGGGGAACGACTGCCATATTATCTGTATTTTGGAGGAACCTCTGCCAAATTGCATGGATTTTTGGTGAAATGCTGTCAGATTACATGTATTTTGGGGGGAAACACTATTGCAGAGTTCAGACTTCCCCGGCAGACCTTTTACACCACTGCTAAGGTCATGTATATTTTGCCCCACCCATGACCACGCCCACATTCTGTTGTGTGACCACACCCATTTTTTGGCGCTACGCGCGGCGCAGGGATTTTTGTCAGTGTACAATATCTCAATATAACATATTTACTGTTGTCAATAAATGATTATATCTTAGTCTGTAAAAATATAACGTGAAAGGTGGGAAACACTGGTATGGGGGCCCCATAATCTCCTATTGCCCGGGGGCCCCATGAGTTGTCAGTCCGCCCCTGTTTGTGTGTAAAGTAAAAAAGTTTTCTTTTTCTGTGTGCATTCCAAGTCTTTATATCTGAAAAGGAGTGAACAAGGTACGTAAAAATAGTTCCACCCTAAAAGGCATAAGGAGCAATGAAAACCTCTCTTTCTAGTTCACTTCTGTTTACGTGAAAATATTTATGGCGTCTATCAACTTCACATTCACATTCAGGGTTTAATAATACACATTGTTAGGAAAAATCTGAAGTTAAAACTGTACCCATTTATTGGCAAAGTCAATTTAAAGCAGAACTGAGCTAAGGATCACATGACTGCAACTCAAATATATAAGGCAATGTAGAACTATTTTCCTCTGAAAGGATATATGCAAGGCACTTATTTATAGCTAATACAGCCCCAAACGTTTATGATTGCTGTGTTTGTCAAGTGACCTAAGATTCCTAACACTTCTATTGTAACAACTTGAAATATGAAGTTCAGAGATCATTTATAACTTTACTTAACATTACATAGGAATATTATAATAAATAGTTCATGTTTATCCATATCAAAGTATATATCATGCTGCTCTTAACTGACATATTTCTTAATTCACTAAAATTGCCAAGCTGAAGTGTAGAAAAGTAAAAGAAAAGAAAAAAAAAGAAAACGTAAAAAAAACCCTCATCCAGAATGTTATCATCATATGATTTATCACATCGATTAATTATCTTGTAGTGCTTCTCAATCCATGCGTTCATCGGTACAGTGCACATGCTAAAAAATGACAGCTTAAAAAAGCATTAGCTTGACACGGTAACATTATAATGAAATATCCACACTGTACAATTTTAGTTCACAAAGTGTTGAAAAATATTAAGGTTTAAAAATGAGTGCAAAGTTTTCTGTTAATTAAAAGCTGGGTTCCGTACACCACATAAAACCAGGCTGTTGTTCTTCCTCCTGTTCAAGAGGATAAGTGAAATGATGAAAAATCCAAAGCTGGTAACGCCGAGAATTACTACTCCTGAGATGAGGGCACTGGTGACCGAGTTCATCTGGAAGTGATTACTCTGTGGCTGAGCTACAAATCAACAAAATATACAATTAAATAAGTATAAAAGCCAATATATACATATAAAAAAGCCAGTGATTTGCTATATACTACTGTTAATGCTGATGATATATAGGAGCATATGTGCAGGGCCGGGCCGAGGCATAAGCTGGAGAGGCTCCAGCCTCAGGGCGCAGTGTAGGAGGGGGCGCACAATTCACTCAGCTGTCATTCCTAATTGTGTTTGAAGCAGAAAGAAATAAAAAAAGGGGATACATAGCAGTGACTGCAAGCCAGATAACTAGATATTAAGGTGTTGGGGAGGTTGTGGGCCCTGTGGCACCTCTAAGTCTAATAGCAATTAGTGTGTGACGGCTGGGGTGGGAGGGATGGAGGGGCGCACTTTGGTGTCTCAGCCTTGGGTGCTGGAGGACCTTGTCCCGCCTCTGCATATGTGCAATGCCCAGTCAATGTCACCAAGTGGAATAAGGTAGTTCAAGTAGTGTTGTGTGAACTTCTGGGCTATGTGGTTCACCAGATCAATGGCGGACATGAAAGAGCCCATTCATAAACTGGTGAGTCCCTACACAAATGCACACATGCAAAAAGTTGACATAGGAACCGCCAACACTAATTTCAAGCCCTGGAGGAAAAAAATAAGGTTATCCTCATCCTCATGCAATAAGATAGTAAGTAATATGTTTTGGTATTTCTAGGCGTCATCATTTTTATCTTATGGCTAGTTAGGTTGCCTTTAGCTTTTAGCAGGTTATTGTTGCTGCATGTGGTTTTTCAATTTTATCAAAACAGTATGGGTCCACGTCAAGCAGCCTGTTTATAAAGAAGTGTTGTGATAGGGATTTAGAAGGTTATTTGGAGTTTAGAAGGTGAGCTCTCAAGTGTATCAGAACAAACGATGAGTATGACATGAAAGGACCTACCAGACAATGTAATGCTAATAATTCCTGTTGTTCACTTGACTCACTTTACTGAAAGAATAAACAGTTTATATATATACTGTATATATATGTATGTCAATGTGAGGTTCCTCTTACCTATCTCACGCCTCAGGCTTGCTATGCCATTTATCTACACTACTATGTCGTTATCTTCCTGTTATTATGAGCAAATATATGCAGCATCTTTACTGCTAACTGTGAGATTGATTCACACAATGAATCTCATGAATTATCTCCCTTCACAAATACTGAAAATAACTAAGTTGCTTCTGAGAACACAACTTTGATATTTCTTTTCTTGTCTCATTCTAGTCCCTTTTTACATGCTGTGTGTTTTAACCACTTGAGGACCCACCCTTTACCCCCCCCCCTTAAGGACCAGCGCTGTTTGTTGTGATCTGTGCTGGGTGGGCTCTGCAGCCCCCAGCACAGATCAGGTAGCACGCAGAGCGATCAGATCGCCCCCCTTTTTCCCCCCCTATGGGGATGATGTGCAGGGGGAGTCTGATCGCTCCTGCGTGCAGGCTAGTTGCGGGGGGGGGGGGCACCTCAAAGCCCCCCTCCGCGGCGACATTCACCCCCCTCCCTCTCCTACCTCTCCCCCCGGTGATCCGGGCTGCACAGGACGCTATCCGTCCTGTGCAGCCAGTGACAGGACGTCCCCTGTCACATGGAGGCGATCCCCGGCCGCTGATTGGCCGGGGATCGCCTATCTGCCTTACGGCGCTGCTGCGCAGCAGCGCCGTACAATGTAAACAAAGCGGATTATTTCCGCTTGTGTTTACATTTAGCCTGCGAGCTGCCATCGGCGGCCCGCAGGCTATTCACGGAGCCCCCCGCCGTGAATTGACAGGAAGCAGCCGCTCGCACGAGCGGCTGCTTCCTGATTAATCAGCCTGCAGCTGGCGACGCAGTACTGCGTCGCTGGTCCTGCAGCTGCCACTTTGCCGACGCACGGTATAAGCGTGCGGTCGGCAAGTGGTTAAAAGATGTTATATCGATGTAGTGAAAAACAGATAAGGAAAGATAATTTATAAAAAAAAAACTTTTCATAGTCAACCAGTGTGTGGTGTTTAGAGACATTTTTGCTGATATGCAAAATAATGTCAATCGGAGCTGGTCTATTAGATTGACACTATTTTACAGAACACAAAGGCAGCGCTTTTTAGCTAGCTTTCACTTTCATTACTTTTATATATAAATAAAAATGAGAATGTCTTACCAAGCTGGGAGTTGTTCGTTGGTGTTTCATCTGTAATGTAAATAAGAAAGTTACAATTAGCCATTCATGCTGTATCCCTGACCGCTAAAAATAATTTACCATTTCTAATACATTGTTAACCTTTTTATAATAAATTGAGACTTTGTGGAAAGAAAGCATTTTTGTGTAAAGTGATACATTTCTGCATTCAGCTCTCTCAGTCTTTGTCCCAGATCCCATGGATTGCCAGTCTAGCTTTATGGCTTCACGTAAAAAAGGCCTGTAAATTCTAGACATGAAAAAAATTCACACATAGAAATGGAGAGGGAGTATTGCAAAATTTGTACTGGATGTGCTCAACAGTGGGTTTGGTTTCAACTCATGGTTATGGTTCAGTCTCTGAAGGTACATACAAATGTACAATTACTGTCACCCACAAGGATCAGAACTCATTTCCTCAGCTGACAATTCAGGGCAGTGTTATGTACAAATGTGTTGGTAGCCTACATGCTAGCCTTGTTTTCTGTGTGCCAACATGACAACATGGGACGGAGCAGACAAGGTTAGTAGAAAGACAATAGGGTCTGCCTGTACCCAGCTGAGACAATCAGGTACTCAGGATCTCTCGGCAATGCATTTAGGAGGGTCAGGAGATGCTGTATGCTGCCACATTCACAGCAAAACCAGACCATTAAAATCCAATTTTTTGCTGTGCACCTTAGTAAACCCACCTTATGCTTTTATTTTTTATATGTCTATATTTAACTTTGTACTATTTTTTTTATCAGGGTATAAAGCTTGTAATCTGAAGAGTATCTACCAGTTAAGTTTAGGCTTTTCACTGCACTGAATCAGTGCAAATCTATGTTACATATTCAGTTTCTTAAAAAAAAAAGCTTTAAATAAAAAATACCCTATTTTATTAATTGTAGAAATGTAGAAAAACAAAGAGCATGGAGTCTCTGTAGTAAATCTTACAGAAAGTATTGTCTGAGGCAATATCTACTTACCATAATCACATGATTTGGGGTTTTTAGCTTTTATCAGCACAGAAAGTAAACAAAAGAAAATAATAAAAGCTAGGTATAACTTGCATTGCTGCCCACTAATCAGAAGTGCAAAGGAGTTAGTTAATTTTAAAATGTACTTGGCTGGATATCCAAATGTCAAAAGGGCCAACTGGATTTTCTTCAAGATAGTAAAAGCAAATGTTGGAATAAAAGCTTCTCCCAGCTAGTGTTGGTGTTCAAATCAGGCTACTGAAATTTGGGAACCTGAATTTGCCCCCACAACATTTCAGCACCCAGACAAGTGGACAGGGTCGGGGTTCACTTATTGTGCTTCAGGTGAGTCACACGAAGCTCAATGTAAACCTCAAATAAGTGAACGGCCTCTGTCTGGGTGCTGATTTGCTGAAGTGTGATGATGGGCAAATTTGGGTTTCCGAATTTCAAAAACTCGAATGTTAACACCAACACTTCTCCCAGCCCCTTTTATTTTGAGTGTATATAATGTATATAGGTGACTTTTTAACCTAACCTTTTCATAAATGTTTGCTTCTATAGGCAAAACTGAGGCCTGCACTAATTTCTGCTATATGAACTCCATCCTCTCTTGATATGATGCAGTAAAATTAGTTAGATTGAGGAGCCCCTTAATCTGTCAATACAAATCAATACCAACTTGCACTAAATTAACCTTTAAAGGTTTGTCTAGCTGATTACTTAGGTATTTGCAACAAACATATGTCTGCTGAAAACTGAGCTGATTTGATGCAGTCTAGTTAAAACAGACTCCTCATAACTAGTAGAAATTTATTTAGTACTTAGCTTGCATCAGCATTGTATTACTGGTGCTTGATAGATATCTCTATATACTAGTGCAGTTCACCTATGGAAGCTGAGCCTTTACATGTAACATATAAAGGTTGCCCAAAGTAGCATACAGTACATTACGAATGCAGCTTACCTGTGTTAACTCTTACTTTTTTCTACTAGAAGGGTTAATAAACAAGTGCTTTATCTGTGCAGTCAAAGCAGACTTATTGCAATGGTAGCTCTCCTGAAAACTAAGTAGAAGCCATAAAACTTTTGTATGACTTTGCAAATACACTCATGATAGCAGGATAGTTGTGATTAGGTTCAATACATCATTATTTTCTATGTGAGACATTTATAAACAAATAAACAATCTGAGCTTTTAAGCCTTCATGCTTTGTTTTTTTTTTACTTTAAGCTGCGGTGCCACATGCTTTTATGCTTCCCTTAGCATGTGAGCTTAAATTCAGAGGAGTGCAGGGAGCACCTTGATATTTACCTGATCCAGACCGTAACTCGAGTCTCCTTTTTCACCACTGAGTGTCCCTGTATGCGAGATCCTCCTGCGGGTTCCCATCACGTCATATCATGTGATCGGGACCAGGAGGATGATGTCAGCATACAGCACAGGTAGAAGAGGAGACCCGATCATGCATTTGGATCAGATAAATATCAAAGCACTCCATGCACTACTCTGCATTTAGGCTGGCAGACTGGGGGAGGCAGCACGAGACTAGCTGGCTGCTACAGCACTGCCCTAAGTTATCTGACATGAGATAACTTGTGTGGGGCTGCCAAAAAGTTAAACTTAAAATAGTTTGTAGCACTTGGAAAATTAGATTCTACAATTCTAGTTCTTTAGATAAAGTTACTTATCCAAAAGTTTATTTTCACTTCAGGTTTGCTTTAAAATGCACTAATATTTGTAGACTGTATACCTTACACTTTGGGAGACAAAGCGTTAAAAAATCATGCTAAAAAAAGTTTACAATCAAAACTCCTTATCTTAGTCTGTAGTTTAATATGTTTTGTGTGTCATTTTAATATGAATTTATACATGTCTTCAAGAATATGCTAATAGGTTTTTTTTTTTGTTAAGTTGTACCATGTACAGCAGATTAAACTACAAAAAAGGTCACTGTTTTGTGGCTCAAGGGAGCTGAGCTCTGTACCAGTCTCTTGCCCTTTTCACAAATGGAATATTGTAATGATGATGAATCTACCCCCAATGGAACTGTATACAGTCAGTTTTGTGCTGAAATGGCAAATGTATTGCTAGGTGTAGTACTGAGCAGAGTTTCAAGACTTTTTTTTATCAACTTCAGTAGTGTATCTTACAGGCCCAACATGAATTCAAATCTATCTATCTATCTATCTATCTATCTATCTATCTATCTATCTATCTATCTATCTATCTATCTATCTATCCATCTATCTATCCATCTATCTATCTATCTTATCTATCTTAATAAGTTTTAAAAGTACTTATACTAGGTACACACCATACAATTTTCTGGCAGATTTATCTGCCAGATCGATTATTTCCCAAAAATCCAATCTGAATTTCGATCGATTATTCAATTTTCCAATCGTTTTTTTAATCGATTGTCAGTTTTGTGCTGAAATGGCAAATGTATTGCTAGGTGTAGTACTGAGCAGAGTTTCAAGACTTTTTTTTATCAACTTCAGTAGTGTATCTTACAGGCCAAACATGAATTCAAATCTATCTATCTATCTATCTATCTATCTATCTATCTATCTATCTATCTATCTAATGTATCTATCTAATGTATCTATCTATCTATCTATCTATCTATCTATCTATCTATCTAATGTATCTATCTAATGTATCTATCTAATGTATCTATCTATCTATCTATCTATCTATCTATCTATCTATCTATCTATCTATCTATCCATCCATCCATCCATCCATCCATCCATCCATCCATCCATCCATCCATCTATCTATCTATCTATCTATCTATCTTATCTATCTTAATAAGTTTTAAAAGTACTTATACTAGGTACACACCATACAATTTTCTGGCAGATTTATCTGCCAGATCGATTATTTCCAAAAAATTAAATCTGAATTTCGATCGATTATTCAATTTTCCGATCGTTTTTTTAATCGATTGTCAGTTTTGTGCTGAAATGGCAAATGTATTGCTAGGTGTAGTACTGAGCAGAGTTTCAAGACTTTTTTTTTATCAACTTCAGTAGTGTATCTTACAGGCCCAACATGAATTCAAATCTATCTATCTATCTATCTATCTATCTATCTATCTATCTATCTATCTATCTATATTTCTATCTATCTATCTATCTATCTATCTATCTATCTATCTACCTAAGTTTTAAAAGTACATATGCTAGGTACACACCATACAATTTTCTGGCAGATTTATCTGCCAGATCGATTATTTCCAAAAAGTCCAATCTGAATTTCGATTGATTATTCAATTTTCTGACCGTTTTTTTTAAATAAATTTTTGTTCAGTTTTATGAAAATCGATCTAAAAAAGATAAAAAAGAACAAGGCAGCATGGCTCCTTCAGAAGTATCATGCCCAAATAGAATAAAAAGGCAGCATGTTACCCAAATTACATACCGTATTTTTCGGACTATAAGACGCACTTTTTCTCCCCCAAAAGTGGGGGGAAAAAGTTGCTGCGTCTTATAGTCCAAATGTAACAATTTACCTGTCTGGGCGGGCACTGGGTCAGCAGCAGCAGAGTTATCCGGAGGTGTTCCAGCATAGCAGCAGCTGCTGCAATCTGTATGCCGGTGTCCATCATCTTGTACCCCGAGCTGCGGCAGTGGGATCAGCTGTACATCTCCCTGGGTGGCATAGCAGCAGCCGCTGCGATCATCTGCAATGCCTATGTGTATCTGCGGCTTGTCCCCCGAGCGGCTCCAGCAGCAGCGTAATCTGAGATAACTCCCCGGGTGGCATGGCTGTAAATGCTAATAAGATTGCTTATGCATTGCTCCTCTTCTGCCCCGCATCAGCCGCGCGTCATTGTAATACAGGCACAGCGGGACATCTTCAGCCACGTTACTATCAGCGTCCGGCAGAGACCTCTGAACTGCTTCCTTATTGGCTCGCCACATGACCCCGGCGCACGTGCGACACAGGTCATCAGAGGGCACCAATAAGGAAGCAGTTCAGAGGTCTCTGCCGGACATTGATAGTAACGTGGCTGAAGATGTCCCGCTGTGCCTGTATTACAATGACGTGCGGCTGATGCGGGGCAGAAGAGGCGCATGCATAAGCAATCTTATTAGCACTTACAACCATGCCACCCGGGGAGTTATCTCAGATTACGCTGCTGCTGGAGCCGCTCGGGGGACAAGCCGCAGACAGCAGACACACATAGGCATTGCAGATTATTGCGGCGGCTGCTGCTATGCCACCCAGGGAGATGTACAGCTGATTCCACTGCCGCAGCTCGGGGTACAAGATGATGGACACCGGCATACAGATTGCAGCAGCTGTTGCTATGCTGGAACACCTCCGGATAACTCTGCTGCCACGAACCTCCTCATTATGGGTGAGCTTTTAATTTAATAGTAATGGTTAATTAGTGTAGCTAGGTTCGAGGGGGGGGGGGGTGACAGGGCTTTGTGAAGTGTAGTATAGTGTAGCTGGGAGGGGGGGATACATCAGTGGTTAGTGAAGTATAGTGTAGCTGGGTGGGGGGATACATCAGTGGTTAGTGAAGTATAGTGTAGCTGGGTGTGGGGGATATACATTAGTGGTTAGTGAAGTATACTGTAGCTGGGTGGGGGGATACATCAGTGGTTAGTGAAGTATAGTGTAGCTGCGTGGGGGGATACATCAGTGGTTAGTGGAGTATAGTGTAACTGGGTGGGGGGATACATTAGTGGTTAGTGAAGTATAGTGTAGCTGGGTGGGAGGATACATTAGTGGTTAGTGAAGTATAGTGTAGCTGGGGGTGAGGTATCAGTTGTTAGTGTAGTTGGTGGGGCAGAAGTGGTTAGTGTAGCTGGGCAGTATAACTTAGATAGAAACATCTTAGGGGGAGGTTAAAGGTCTATAGGAGACTCCTGGACCATAGAGGCACCTAGATTTAGTATTTTTTTTATTTTTTCCTGGTTTTTGCCCTCTAAATCTAGGTGCGTCTTATAGTCCGGAGCGTCTTAAAAATACGGTAATTTGGCATTCCTCCAATTAACTTATAGACAACACAGCCCCCAACATAGCAATTAGGGAGAATGTAACTATTAGTATCTCATTGACCAACTCTATCAAATATATAATTCACGAATCCTGTTACCTGTATGTATGCATATATGTGTCAAAGAGAGAAGGACAGGAACAAATATGTAAAACTTTGATTGCATTAAAATGCAATTCACACAACAGCAGCCTGGTTTGCTGTTGTTGTTTTCCCTTGTGTTTTGTTTATTTCTTTGACTTTAAAAGAACTATTTATATAAATGATATTATTTACTATATGTTATTAATTAATTCAATGTTAAATTATTTAAGGGATGGAGAAGTCATATCTGCTTCTTTATCTGTTAAATTATCTGTTAAATTCATAACTATTGGCTACTTCTCATAAATCAATAGTACCAGATGCAGCTCTACTTTAAAGTGCATGCCAATTGTGTAACTGCCTATGGCTTTGCTTCATGAAGCTTAGAGTAGATTGGCTAAAAAGCTGGATCAACGCAGCGGGTAAAGACATTACAGCTTTTGAGATCTGAATAGAGGTTCAGCTTTTATGCACATACTAATGTGTTGTTGTAAAATAAGTGTAGCAAGTCAGTTCATGCAGATTTTGTTTGTCCGGCTTTTATTCAAGCTAAAATGACATATCACTCGGGTAATGATGGTGGGGTCAATCTGGTACAACAATAAAAAAAAACAGGTCTCTAAAGGAAACCACAGGGCATCAATCATGATGTCCCTTTAGAAAAGAAAATATTGCTTAGCAAATGTTTGCCACTAACAACAAAAGATATCATTTTTTTACATATGGCAATCACTGACACCAGCATTTAAAATGAAAAGCAGGGGAAAAATATTGTTGTTTATTTATATGGTAGTATAGCACTGGCTTCAATGGCACTATACAGAATATACAGTCATGTCACCAACTGTACCTCAAAGGAGCTCAAAATCTAATCCCTACCATAGTCACAGAGTTAATTCCCTATTATAGTCTAAGGCAAATTCTAGGGGAGAAATACCTTACACACGCACTACAAAAGACAACGACGGGTCCGCCGGACCCTCCCGCTGGGCGGTCTTTAGCCGATAGTATGCGCATGTGTACGCGCTGTCGGCGGACTGATAAGGCTGTTTCTGAACGATCCGCCGAGCGGATCGTTCAGAAACAGCCTTATCAGTCCGCCAACAGCGCGTACACATGCACTACTGTCGGCTGAACGTCCGCCCAGCGGGAGGGTGCGGTGGACCCGTCGTTGCCGGCGGCAGTGCATGCGTACGCTTACTAGTATGTTTTGGATTGTAAGAGAAAACCAGTAGAATCCCACACCAACACAGGAAAAACAAACAAACTTTGTGCAGATAGTGTCCTGGCTCCAGGCTGATGTGCAACTGAATGGCCCAATTTCTGTGCACTATGCATGCTCCCTAAAACTTTTTAAAGGTACCTTGGATTGAGAGGAATGTGAAGGAGCCATTACTGCCTCCATTTTGGAAAAGCTACAGCATGCTTTTGACTGTTGTTCTAGTCTTCCGCCTCACTGATGCAGGTTTAAATTCTATACAGAGCGATTTATGTTATTTATTTATTGTATTTATAAAGCGCCGACATATTATGCAGCGCTGATTACCTGTTATTGGTGAATGGCATTTAACATAATAGCTTTTAAGCAAAGTTGTTAATGTATTTTGTCCTATTAATGGATGTACTCTTTATTTCTGTTTTCTACATATGTACATTTTAGTATTCCTAATAATCAAGCTCCTGGCTTTAATTCTATAGTATTTAGTTACATGGTTCCAATTTATCCAGTCCAATTGGCTTAAAGCATTTATTGAATCACTTAACCTCAGAGCAGCAGCATTAATTGCAACGGGCTGTGCGTTCTTCTGCCAGTTCTGAGCACATATCAATGGTTGGCATTTATTTTAGCTCTTATAGTGTTGAATTAGCCTCAAAAATAAATACTACATTGAAATAGCTGTACAGGCAGCAGGCATACCTATTACCTACATTAAAATGCATTGGCAGTAGGCTTTAATTAAAAGTGCCTTGTGTGTTATCTTAGTAGGTCTGCTATAAAGTGCTTTCGACTTCAGAACAAATATGTGTCAGGAATTCATCTTCTGGAGAAATGATAAGAGCACTTCATTTCATAAGTACTTGTTTGCTGGATTATTGATTGGTGGCTTATAGTGATATTGACTGTTAGATACTGATGGGTCTGTGGGATGCTAACCAAAGCACTTCTGTCTAAAATAAGGAAAAAAGAAAAGGCGCTAGGTTTTTCCTCTTTTATGACTGGGAAAAAAGAAACTATGTGTCAAAACGGAACACCTAAGTGGTTGGGTTCAAATGAAAGAAACCATTTCCTGATTCATTTACTATGTGCTGGTCCTGAAAAAAGTGAAACTAGATCTCTTCACTGATTTACTGCCCTCCTACTCATATATTGATTTAGCACAGGTTGTTTTTTAGCACAGTTATTATGGAATAGGCTGCTTTTATCAGACCAAAACTGCTTTCCTTTGTGACAGTGTCCTTTTTACCCAATAAAGCTTAATAGCAAAATAAAGCTGTGATCTGAATCAAATCTCAGTCAAATGGACCTGAACTCTGGATACACATTTACCATTTTCTCAGAAAACTGTTTATTGTTAATAACAATTTCTGTCTCTTTACCTCTTCTCTCCAGGCAAAAAACATGTTTACACAAGTATATGGTATAATGAATCATGGAAAGAAGGTAAAAGGATGGAATTTGGCACAGGGGGCAGTGGTGGCACAGGGCCAGAGGGACAAAATGGAGGCTTCCTGATACTTATAAGATCAGACCTTGCAATGTCCCCTGCTCCAATGGTGCTGTTGCTGCTGCTCTTAAGGTCATTCTGATGCTGCTGCACACATTTAAGAAGCAGGTGAGCGATCACCTGTGGGCAGCGGGGGGGAGGAGCGGGGCTTCATCCAGGGGCCATGACTTCATCAGGAGGCAGTGGAGCAGTTTTGACTGGAAAGGAGGGAGAGCAGAGAGCAGGTGGGTGCAGCAGAGTGCTAATGCTGCTGAGGTGATCTTACTTTTTACTATCAGCAAGCACTGCAGCGGTGCCTGCCAGAACCAATGACCTCCAGGGGATGGCCTGGAATGCTATTGGTTAAAATAGGGCTTGGCTCTACAAATATTGAATCTTAGCATATGGTACATAAACAGCTGCAATGCCAATGGTATTTACAACTTGTGGGACAAAGAGGGAGAGTGGAAGGGTAAAAGGCTGTTCATATGAACATTCATTAAAAACAGATGATAGAAGAAGTGTTTGACAGACACATCTGGCATGTATATGTATATGTGGTCATAAAGAATCAGACTCAACTAGACAAATGAGAAGATCCAAAAACAGATCTTGTGACAGTGACGCAATGCACGTCTTCAGTCTTTTTCATCTCAGCTAGGACATACTGTATCTTCACCATGGTTGCTCACATCATCTTCGGCCTCTTTGGTACCCCCAGATTATTCAAATTTAACAGATCAAGAACTAATGGTTGGTAATTTGATCCCAATTATAAAGGGAAACTGGAGCAGTTTTTGCCAGCCAGCTGGTAGGAGAAATGATGGGGCAGCTGAGTGTTGGCCTCATCAACTGCTTTTAAGAGACCTTCCCTCATCCCATGCCCCAGTTGACCCACCAGCTATGCTGGCTGGGCAGGTGATCTCTTAGGTGCAAAGACAGACTTCCTCTAGAGTTCCATTTTGTGAGGTACATTTGTCTAATGCAATTCCAAGGGATGAAGTAAAGTAAGGACTAGTGGTGGTGGCCATTTTGGTGTAGTAAAGTGGGTGGACCCTGCCATTTTGGCAGATAGATTGTCTATTACAAGTGATTACAAGTGTTTCCTCATGATCCACTAGATGGCTCTGTACAATTAACAAGCTGACAACCCTCCAATTTATGCTATCTTTTATAAACGCTGAATATACTTATCTATAATTCTACCTTCTTAGAAGAATCTTGAGAACGAAAGGGTTCTTGTAAACTTGGCTTAGATTTCTTAAAGTGTTCTTGCTTCCAGGCGAGCAATGATTTCAAAGCTCAATTAAGTTATATAAGTCCATAGCATGAGTGTATGAAAGATTATTGAATAAGAAATTATATAAGTGCTGTCATATGTACATACTTTTCTATGAGAACTTATTTTAGCATAGTGAAGTTAGCCTTGATTTCTTATTGAATAAAAAAGGTCTTGCTCTACTTACATAACTGCAAAACTGCTGCGTAAATCTCCAATGAGGTCAAGCATGTGACCCATAAGCCAGTTTTCAGAATATTAATGCCACTCTGCAGAAGCTAAATGTTATAAATTAACCTTTGTCTCACTGCCCATGTTTGTTTGTCTTCTCTTTTTTACTAGTATGACATGATTCAGGTAAGTTGATAAAAGCACTGTGTTTTTTGTTGTTGTTTGGGGGACTTAACACTTTAGGTTAATTGAAAAAAAAACACAGGAGTGGATTACAATACAATATTAAAGACTATAAGCATGCATATCATATAGAAAAGCATGCTGATGATAAGTTTAAAGTGTATTCAATAATACACATTGTAAACGTAGTCAGCTTATACAAACTTGTCAGCATCAACAGGATAAATAAGCATACAGCAGGAATGGCAAATATGCAAATCTAAACAACATGAGATGTCTGAAATCTAACATGTAGTGAGTAACTGAACAAAGAAATAATAAAAATTAACTCATAGAAAACCAATAGTGCCTCTTCTATAAATCTTGGATACCAAACACTGATCTTCACGTTGTGGAAAAACCACAAATATACAGACCAATGTTACAATGTGTTCTATAATTAATGTTCCAAACCTTTTTGGATCTGTATGCTTGCAGGCCTTGGAATTTAATCACAGTGTGCAATATACTTATCACACTATGATATTGTATATTTATTTGCACTGCTCACCCATACACAACCAATTAGAAATCTTTTCAAAATATAGGACAAAATGGTATCACATGTATATGCTGAAAAATATATCAAAGTTATTCATAGAAAACGTGCATAATAAAAAAGGTTTAAAAACAAGAGCAAGTGGCGGAGCCACACAAAACACATTGCTGGCCAGCTAACCATATCAACTTCACCAACCACACATACCACACTCAGGTCAATCGAATAATGGCAAACCAGCTTGAAGGACTGGTGGAATACATCTGATATACTGTATTTTTCAACATATACACGTGATACCATTTTGTCCTATATTTTCAAAGTTACAGTGTGGCAGGGGTTGGGATGTGAAATATCTATGGGATGAAAATTAAATGTAAACTATTAATAATAATGATAATGATAATGATAATTATTATTATTATTATTATTATTATTATTCCATTTGATGCACTATTTTTAGGATTACTATTGTATTTCCAAATTTTATTTTGATGAGTACAAGTATTAATTTAAGCTAGTACCTACATGTAGCTGTCTGACACATCACCCAAACCACCTCAATTAACATCCTAGATCTTACACACTTTATACACGAATACTGAAAATAATAAGCAATATACACGAAAACTGAAAATAATAAGCAGTTCTTTTTGCAGGTTATGTCCTTAACATGGTAAATTCAATGGGGGGGGGGGGGGGGTTCTAGGTCTCCCTAACGATCTAGATAACATGCCATATCCACATAATCATTTAAACCCAAAGGTCCTTTTGCATCACTCTTAATAATCCATGATGTTTCTTTAGGTATGAGCATGTGTTCTCTG